>NC_052049.1:166490467-166505467 GCF_903992535.2 Arvicola amphibius | reverse complement strand
CCTAGCAGTTCCCTGAATAAGAAAGAATTTAAAATCTCTCTCTCTCTCTCTCTCTCTCTCTCTCTCTCTCTCTCTCTCTCTCTCTCTCACACACACACACACACACACACACACACACACACATGAATAAAGCATGGCATCTCTTTCAGACCTTGAAAAAATAACTGCCTTGAGGTTCTTCAGTATTTTTATGGCTAGTAGTTTTCCCCCTCTAAAATATATAAGTAATTGCTGACAGATGTTCACGTATCAGAACCGCACACACATTTTCTAGCTTATTATTCATTTTAATTTCTCTATCAAATATACAGACCATAGAAGTCTGGCTCCTTTCTTTGGCTGTTGGTTTGGGGTTAGGTAGCCGTGATGACTAGAGCAAGCTGGAGAGTTTGCAAGTTTCTACTGTCTATGGTGGCCTTTCTTGTTTCTTTGGAAGACTGGTTGATAACTTATCTTCCTTCATCCAGAGAGGCTTACTTAAAACATCTAGTCTTGGCCTTCACTTTGGTCCAGCTAGAGTTGGATGAACCCTGGTGTTCCTTTCCTATTTCTTATATCTGGCCAACCTGACCGGTCATCACCAAACTGCCTTAGGGACCTCAGAGCAAAGCCGACGGCAGGAGAAGATGCTGCTGTCACCCCCTTCTTCTGGCCACGCCAGGATCCTATCAGCTTCTTACCAGGCAAGTGAAAGCAGAAAGGTGGGTGGAAAACAGGAGACACCAGTTAGAACATTTCCCCACTCTGCCTCTTTGTCCGTCCGTCCGTCCGTCCGTCCGTCCGTCCGTCTGTCTCTTGGGCTCCTCTACAGTTACTGTTCACCAGCTTTGAGAGGAGTCCAACCCACCTCCATGAAAGCTCCCATCATGCTGCAGCCCCTCCTGCTGGAGACGGCTGGAGAGGGAAGCATTTTGGACTGGCCAGTGTCCGGCCTGACCACCTCTTGGCAGAGGAAAGGAACAAATGAAAATGGGAGGGAAGAGGGGGTTTGGAGGGAGAAACAGAAACAGAGACCGGCCTTTGCGGAGCGGGTGCCTTTGTGCTCCGCATTCAAACTGATTTGTACCCTTTGTAGTCTTAATTATTTGTGAGAGCGGGATAACAGGAGTACCCAGCTCACCCATTATTTCCCGCATAAAAAAAGGCGCACAGAAGCCGCTGATCATTCTTGAATTAGCAAACATGATACTAAAAAAAAAAAGGCATAAAAAAATTCATTAATACCATCAGGGATTAGGGGGCTGATTAAAGTGTAGCTGTTAGCGTATGCAAATGAGCGATAGGCATTTATCGGGGCCTGTGCAAGCTGTCTGGGAGCTGTAAAGCCCATGTATGTTTTTCAGCTGATTAAAATAATTTTAAGTTCTAGAGATTTTTTTTTTCCTTTTGGTAGGGAATTAAAATAAGAGACTGTCTCCACTTTCCCTTTTGGCGAAATTTCTCTAAAGTACTTCCCCACCATTCCACTTGACTGCACTCTCTCTGGTGCAAACCAGAGAAGCAGGAGGAGGCTGCCTGTGGCCACCCCACAGCTGTTGCCAGAGCTTGCTTCTCAAGGGCCATCTAGGAACTCCTGGGACAAGCTAGGTGGGTGTCTCAGCAATGACTCTGGGGTCTCCTACCACTCCCCTGCCCCTTCTCTGGCTATAGGCAGCCTCAAAGGAGTTAGCTGCCCTAGCAGAGGGTATCCAGCCTTGCCTCAGTTGGCCTGCTTACTCTATAGCCTTGATTTGGGGATGCAGGAAAGAGCAGAGGTAAAGCAGGGGGGCCGGGAGATTAGGGACAATCTATACCAATGTGGGCGTTTTCTGAAAAGTAGGCCATCATGGTTTCCCGGTTTTGAAACAGAGGCATTGTGGGAGAAAGGAAGAAGAGAAGGACTTACCCTCTGAGGCCTAAATTCAAATGTCATTTTCAGGCCTTTCTGTTAGCATATGTGAGTTATTTTCACTCCTAGGGCCATTGACAATAGTAATATTAATTATTATGATCTGTTACTAGGTAATTACTGTATCTGCTAGGCCCTGTCACACACTCTAAATGTTTCCTCTTATTCGATTCTTACAAAATGTAGGTAATAGCTCTATTTTTATTCTCTGTATATAACACCATCACCAAAAATCTGACTCCTTTCCAGTAATTACCCTGGGAGCATACTGAGTCAAGCCCCCCAACCTGACTGAGGTTCCTTAATTGGAGATTCCCACCTGGCTCTCTTTCTTCCCTCCCATACTTGTTCCTCCCCAATAGATTATTCTCAGAAGTGAAGCAGAATTGTTAGAATTCTCAGATTGTAGCAATGCAGACATTTCCGAGTTCAAAGTCCTTAGTGACTCCCTTTTCACTTGGCCACAGGGCTACACCATTCCCATATTCCTCTTGCTTCCCATCCATGGCTCCACTTTTGTCTGGAGTTGGGCTTCCTTGGGGTTCCCCCAAAACTTCAGATGCATCCCTATCTTCTTTACTCTGTCTCCGTCTCCGTCTCTGTCTCTCTCTCTCTCTCTCTTTCTCTCTCCCTCTCTCATAGCACCCATTTATCCTACTGGAGTTTACAAAGTTCTTATTTTCACGTTTGTTGTTGGTTACACGCACTCAGGCAGACTATTAGCTTCCTGAGGACGGGGATCTCTATCTGTTTTGTTCGTGATGTATCCTAAGAACCTAGAGGATATACCATTGATGACCTCAGTAATTATTTGTTGACTTAAAGAGCTCCAAAGTCATTTTTAAAAAAAATTCTCGACAAGTTATTTAAAAATGTATGATGGAAGCTCTATGATGTCATGGAGTCTATGAGGTTGGAAGCTGTTCCACCATGGCCATCAGTCCCTTCCCAGGTTAGCCAAATCACATCATAAACATTCACTGAGTGAAGAACTATATGGAACAATTTGACAAATATTTCCATATGAAAATATAAATTTTCAGTTTGGGCCATACATTTTTTTCTTTTTTTTAAACTTTTTATTTATTCTTTGTGGCTTTCACATCATGTATCTTGATCCCATGTTCCCATCCCTTCCCGTCTGCCCTCTGCCCTTGCAACCTCCCCCTCCAAAACAAAACAAAACAAAACAGAGCAGAACTTAAGAGAAAAGAAAAACAAAGGAAAAAAGAAAAACCTCACCATGGAAGCTGTATTGTGGCACAGTGAGTCACACAGTTTACCCCTTAGTCCATATATCTTTATTTGAATGTGTTCATTGCGAAGAGTCATGTTCCAGGTCTGGTTAGAGGCCTCTAATTTCTGTTACACTATTGGTGCTGGGCCCTCACTGCGACTCCTCTTGCTTATCCTGCTGGTTCCTCATGTCGTGGAGACCTGCAGCTTTGGGTCTGCAGGACCATTCCCTTCAAGCGCTTCAGCAGATCATAAAATGGGGGGTGTTGGGTGGGTTCTCATAACCCTGGTCCTGGGTGGTTGCGGGGTTGGTCAGTCTGCCAGCTCTCCCCAGTCCTCAGCACCAGGGCAACCTCTCCAGCACTGCCCTAGCTAGTTCACCCAAGGAGCAAGGAGCAATGGGTGGGGCCGGTTCTCCTGTTTCCTGTCCTCAGGGCAGCACACTACCCAAGCACTCTCCTAAGTGCTGCAGCTGGTGAGGGACAGGGAAGGCTCTCCTGCTCTCTTGACCGACCTCAGGGTCAGCTCTCCCACCTGCCCCAGGTGTGTGTGTGTGTGTGTGTGGCATCTCTCCCTTGCCCATGCCACCATATGGCAGATGAGGGGCAGGAACAGATCTCCCATTCTCACATTCTTGGGCTGGCTCACCCCCACCTCCATCAACAGGGTCAGCTCTACTGTGCTTTGGGTCACACATTTTAAAACAAATGACCGTGGCTATTTTTACTTGAATGATTCTCCTTAGGCCCAAGTACTTATTTATTATTATTATTATTTTTAGACAAAGTCAACCTTTCTCTTAGACGTGTTTTACTTTTTTTTTTTATACACGGAGTCAGCGCTCCCCTGAGCTCTCTACTACTCGAGGTTATGTGAGAGGAAAAATCAGGATCTGCTTTCACCCAGTAACTATCCTCTCTACCCACTGTGAGGCTTCCTTGTGGACTAAAAAGAAAGGACATCCCTAGTTCACATGTCCACGTCATAGCCTCTGCTTGACACCCGTCAGGTGTAAGGAGGCTGTTAGATGGGATAAACTGAAGTTTGCTGAACTATCCAAGGAAGGAATTGGTTTATCGATCCAGTTGCCTAATGCCAGGTGTAATGGTAAGGAGTTGCAAAGAAGACAGCAGAAACAGATGACTTGTAAGGATAGCTTCTACCATGTCAGGGATTTAAAGTGTAGCTCCAGGGACATTGTGGAGGCAGTGTAGACATGTAGGGAGAGAGGTCTAGGAAAAAATTTAGCATTGGCCTCTCTTTGGAGGGAGGGGAGAAATAAAGTTTTCTGTATCGAGGAAACATTACACAGACAGAAACGGGGTAGAAGTGACACAATCAGTTCCTTCAAGACTGGAGAGCAAGTTGTAAAGGTGACGGAAGTCTTTTTCTTTCTTTCTTTCTTTCTTTCTTTCTTTCTTTCTTTCTTCTTCCTTCCTTCCTTCCTTCCTTCCTTCCTTCCTTCCTTCCTTCCTTCCTCCCTCCCTCCCTTCCTCCCCCCCTCTCTCTTTCTTTCTTGTTATTATTATTAAAAATTTCTGCCTCCTCCCCACCTCCTATTTCCCTCCCTCTCCCTCCACTCCCCTCCCCCTCCCTCTCCAGTCCAAGGAGCAGTCAGGGTTCCCTGCCCTGCGGGAAGTCCAAGGTCCTCCCTCCTCCATCCTGGTCCAGGAAGCGCGCATCTAAACAGACTAGGCTCCCCCAAAGTCAGTACATGCAGTAGGATCAAAACCCAGTGCCATTGTCCTTGGCTTCTCAGTCAGCCCTCATTGTCCGCCACGTTCAGAGAGTCCGGTTTGATCCCATGATTTTTCAGTCCCAGTCGAGCTGGCCTTGGTGAGCTCCCATTAGACCAGCCCCACCGTCTCAGTGGGTGGGCGCACTCCTCGCGGTCCTACGGAAGTCATTCTTTAGAGGGAAGCCTTGAGACTTCTTGTGCAAGATGTTTCGAGACTTACCTGTGCACAGCCGGGGACTCCTGAGCAGGCTGCCCATGTGTGAAGGAAGGGAGACATCTGCCTCTAGTGGAACAATTAAGGGCGTACCCAAACACTCAGAAGTCACAATAAATGACCCGTATCTCTTTCCATCATGTAGGTACCAGGGAGCAAATTCAGGTCATCAGGCTTGGCAGTAGCCATCTTGCTGGCTCTGGATATTCTACTCTTCCTACTTAATTGGAATACGGGGCATGGGATGGGGAGATGTACTAAAGTTATAGGGAGGAAGAGGCAGAAGGGGGGAGAGGGAGAGAGATAAAGAGAGAGAGTTAGTCTAGTGACTGTGAGCCACGGAACAAAGCCATATTAGAACTCAGACAATACGAAAGGAACTTAACGCTGGCTTAAAATGTAGTGTTATGATGTGATGAAACTGTTTTCCCCCCAGCCTTCACTGCACTCTGGCTGCTTTTCTCTGCTCCCAGCATGTGTTGTTAGATGTCAATCCTCTGTGTGGCTCTCTTAGTGCTTACAGGAAGAGCCTGGGCCTTGCATACACATCTACTTCGTTGACTTTGGTCAACAGATGACTTCTGTTCCATCAGGCACACATATCTAAATTAATCTATGGGAACAAAACATGGTCATTGGCTCTTAAAAACAAACCTTACAAACTATCAGTTAACCTCCTTGAGAAACCTTAGGAAGTACTACCAGTATCTTATCCTCATCCTACAGCCCCTCAAAAGTCTGTACTAATTCTATCTTCTTTTGCACATCAAAGCATTGACTCCAGGTTTGATTAATGAGTTTCCCTTTCTTGTTTGCATGTATAGATGTTGACCACCAAGCACACTTGGGAGAACATCAGAAACATATTTTCCGTCATTACCTCTTTTTGTACCTTGTGTTAGTGCTGTTGATTGGCTGTGTTGGGTCAGATCTGCAAACACTCTCATTAACATTTTTATTTCCTTTTGCGAGTCTGTGCATGATGCAGATTGCACGTCCTTTTAGCAAAAGTGCTGTAGGTTCAGACTTGAGACTGGCTCAGGGAAAGGAACTGACAACGATTACTCTTCAGGCAGAGTTTATACGACCAGTCAACACGGCTGGCTCAACTGAACTCAACATCCCACCAGAGCTCCTCTTTATAAATTATGGTAATCAGGCTTGGTTTATGGTAGCCAGCTGCATTTTTTTTTTTGCCCACTCGTTTATTGCAGACGACTTTGAATCTGATTTTGGTTTTAAATAGTCTTGAGAAATCATAGTGACTCTTTCAAGATATGTGGCATCTCTGTGCCAATAATTCCTTTCCTGCCACTGCAACACACTGCCCAAGGAATACACAATATGTATGGAGCATATAGTCTCTAAAAAGAGGTAAACAAGAATGTGAAGTGGAGATGTGTCTGTCTGACCCTGCGCAGCTAAGGAAGCCAGCTTCACTCAAGGTGGAGGCTTAGACTCCCACACTTACCAACTTTGACAAATCAGAACAAGAGAACTTGTCTGTTGTGACCAGTTCTGCAGCATAGATTAAGACCTTGCCATAAACCAGCACCGCCTTCTGCTCCTGATGACATTATCATCATGTTTAAGTTTACTGTTTATTCATTAAAGCAATCCCTGGGCTTATGGCATTGATGGCAGAACATAAATGCAAACATAAACGTAAATCATGAGAAGAAAGCTCCTCTCGAGCTCTCTGGGATGTCAAGATCAACTAGTCCAGTCCCCTGCTGCAGTGATCCAGGCATCAGGTACTCATCCCTGTCTCCATGTCTTCATTTCTAAAGTCTCCTTTAAAATGAAAGACCCCCATGAGGAGCTCGTGAGAAATTCTTGTTCCTTCATCTGGCGTGAGAGATGTGTTCTGGGACTTGATATAACTGTGCTGTAATTCAGCTGGGACCTCTCTGTTTCAGGACCACGAATCTCACATTGTCTGGTCTTCTTAGGCCCGGGCTGAGTCAAGTGAATTCTCTCAGGTTTTTTATTTTTCTTTTCTATGCTGGATTTGTTGGCTTCCTGGCATTGACATTGCTTAGCTTGACATCTTTAATTGACCTGGAGTCTTGGACATGCGATAGAAAAACTGCATTAGATAGTGAACCGCAAATCCGGCCACGCATATATGGATCCCTTCCAATCTTGTTTCCTAGAGCACGTAGAAGCTGCTTTAGCTCTCTGCTATAAAGTGATGGGTTGGACTAGTGGTCCCTAGGACCTCTGTCCTGGATCTAAGTGATAGACGAAGGCAGAATGATCACAGTTCCAGAATGAATGTGGGAAGAGAGCGTACTGTTGTTCCCTGACAAATTGAAACATTTGAGTAGGATAAAAGAAAAGAAAAGGTGGTATAAATCTCTTCCCCACAGCAATTTACCTGAGTAGATTGTGAGCCCGATTTTCTCCTATTTAGGAACATTACTTGAAGGCTTTGGATATACTTAATTGGTAAAATAAAAGCTCTTGATGAACTGGATAACATTACAAAAAGGTCTCGTTAAAGCATTTCAGAACTGGGAGCTGGATGTTACTTCGTAGTGTGATGTTATCTTTGATGAAATTTGCTTCTCTTTGCTCCTGATTTTCCCCCAGCGAAGGGGGCCCCGTGATTTCCTAGAAAGTTCACAAACCAAATGAAGGCGAGGTTGCCAGCTGCGCCACACCCGGAAATCATGAAGCCTTGCAGTTCTGTGCTTGCTCATGTATGTGGGACGGGGTCTCATTGTACAGCCCAGATTCCATGAATCCATACTGCTTCCTAAGCGATGGCATACACCACCTCCCAGCCTCGTTTCTAAGTTTTAAAAAAGGCGTATACAGATACTTTGAACTCGTTTGCAGCCTTCTGAGAGTGGTCTTCAGGGTTGGTGTTCCTCCGACAACTGACCTTGTGCAAAGCAGCAGTCTGTCAGGTCTGTTGAGAGACTGTCCTGTCCCTAGTTCGTGACATCCAGCCTGACCTCTTGAGCCTGAAGACAAAGATTTCTGAGAAGGAACTTGTGTTTTATCTTTTATTTTCATATCAGTCATCTCGGTGAACAAATTTAACCTCCCAATATTTGAAGGTTTGAAGGGAGAATCGAATGGGTTAATGAAAGTAGCCCATCTCTTGTGCCCCACACAGGAAAGGCAAGGGCCAGAGGGCACTTGCTTTGGTGTCCAGTTCTAAGGTGCACTTTTCTGACTTTTTATATTTCTGACTGTAAAACACGTATAAGGTTTCTGATGAAAACTATGAGATGGGTCTGCAGAGGATGCTTAGGATACTGTTTTTAGCATCCAAAAAAACCCAGAAGCAGCCTGAACTGAACTGTCTCGCTGATGTCCCTAAAATATTCTATCTTTGGACAGAACCATTAACTATTTTTAAAAAGCCAATAATCAATAAGTCTTAATTTGTTGTGCTGACATTTGTGCGGGTTTCATCTAGATGAAATTAATTAGAAAGAAAATGGCCTCTCAGCGATTGGTGAGAGGAAAGGAATCTGGAAGCAAGATAAGTTTGACCCTGTGTTGCGGCAACAGTTTAATGAGGTTAAGCCTCAGCGCGTTCGGATCGGCGGCTTGTTTAGTGTGCACTGACATTTCTAATGGGCTTCTAAAGGCTTCCCAAATGGGCTAATGCCTTTGAAGGCATTTCGTGGGTCATTGGAGTTCTCCGTGGGCTACAGTCTCTCCACCTGGCATGTAGCATGTGCGATCTACATCTGGAAGAGGGAACTGTGAGAGCAATCTAGCCAGGAACGCACCACACCTTCACGGCAGTGCTTAACAGAGGGTCCCTGGTTTCTGAGAACTGGTGGCTAAAGTCAGGTCTGATCCCAGTTTGCTGGCACCAGAGAACACTGTGCCTCTCCATAAGGGACTCACTGCCCAGCCCTGATGGTGACATTCTCATCCTTGAGATAACCAGGATGCAGGAGCACTGGGGAAGATGTTTTCATCCCAGAGCCCTCAGGGGATAACATTGTTTTAATTGCTTTAGGAATCTTCCTATCACGGAGACTAATGGGCTTAGACAAGGAACGCACTGGCCAGACTTGATCAAATGCATCCGATTTCCCTCTTGGTAGGTAATTAGGTAAAGAGGAATCATTCAGAGCAAGTCTGAGTGTCCACTCATCATTCATTACATCTTCAGGGAAGACCCGGAGGCCTGAGAGCAGAGAGCACTGTGTTAGAGCACTGTGTTGGAGTACCATGTCTCTGGAAGAAGGCTGCTGTGCAGGGGCAGAGCCTCTGGAGGGCGCAGTGGAGACCAAATTTGATGGACCTTGACCACACAGATTGTTCTTTGGCGAAATCCATTCCAAACTGGACTTTCTTTCTCTTCTTGTCCTACCTTATTCTATGTCTTCTTCTACCTTCTTCTTACACAGACTCAGCAGGACAATTCCCTTTCAGCAAGGGCCCCAGAGGCAGCTAAGTGAACAGGGAGAAACAAAAAGAGTGAAGAGTACAAAGCCAGATGCATTTTGTGGTGCACAATTATAATCCCAGCACTTGGAAGGTAGCTACAGGAGGACAGTGAGTTGGAGGCTGCTTGGGGCTACAAGAAAGAAATTATATGTCAAAACTAACAAACAAATGATTGGCAAAACAAACACAAACTGAACCAAACCAACCAACCAACCAACCAACCAACCAACCAAAAAGCAAAATAAGAGTCAGCCAAAATTATGTTTTTTTTTTTTTCAAGAATGTACTAAGGCTTACGTAGAACCAAAGAATACAAAGAAATGAATGTGAGAACAAACTCACCTGCTTCCATGTTCCTATACTAGGGTGGTAGTGTAATATAGAAGCACTTACTGTTTTCTGTTGTTGTTATCTTGTATACTAAGTGTCAGATATTAAGTTAAACATTTTGCACACTCTATTTTCCTGTTGCTAACTGTGACTCTAGAAAATACTATAGGGAAAGGGAACTAAGGTGTAGAGGCCTTAATGAACACAGTGAAGGTCATATGGTTGAAAAATACCTTAGGAAGAGAGTTGTCTTCTGTCTGTGGGAGAAAAGAGAGGTCATGGTCGGTGAAGAATAGACTATGGGGAATGTTCAAGAGAAGAGGAACTTCCCAACCTACTTAAGAATAGTTGGGTGTTGACCTAGTTGTGTTCTAAGACTGTGTGGTTGACTGACTACTCAAAGGTTGCCAGGCAGACTTTCAGCCAGAGTAGGAAAAACATCGAGACACTCCATGGAAGACACACTTGAACTCTTGAAGGACCGTGTGTATAATGGTCAAAGAAGAGTCACATGCTTCAATGGAAGCAGAGCATGATGGGAGTCAGATGTAGGGTTTCAACTTAGGTTTTACAGGGAATTAGCTGCGTGACCTGGGATAACTGGCTTCCCCTCGCTGGGCCTCAGTTTCACTTAACTAATCTCCAGAAACAATGACTTCAGTGGGGTCTGGGCAAGGAGATAAGCACATACAAATTTAACACAGAAGGAAAGGCATTCACTAGGCCTGGCTGACACACGTGGATTGACTCAACAGGACTGGCAGAACCAGGTGAAACCAGAGAAAGCAAGAGGAAGAGGCCTGTCTAAATAGGCTCCTCCACCCAGGCAACTGAAGAACTTCTGGGAGGGAAGGAAGGAAAGAGAGAGAGAGAGAGAGAGAGAGAGAGAGAGAGAGAGAGAGAGAGAGAGAGAGAGAGAGAGAGAAAGAGAGAGAGAGAGAGATCTGGAATTCGGGGCCCTGGTCTTCTTTTAGTCCTATAGAAAGCAGAAGAAGCCGGCATGGAACTGCTGCTTCAGTGAATTCAGTTTTAATCCAGAAGGTGAGAAATGGCTCAAGACAACATGGGGTGGGGGCATTTTAAACCTGACCCGTTCATCTCGGTTTTCATAGTTTCCTTGGTGCGTGTGCTCGAGCTCGTGTGTGTGTCCCGGACTGAACCTTGTACGGCTTTTGTGCAGGTTTCACTTTTGTCTCAAGGAACGGATGAGCTCATTGTTGGGGGTAAACCGGCGTACCAGTCTAAAAATAACCTTTCCGACAGAGAAGTCATTGCGTTTGTTTTTTCTTCTTGATCGTGTGGGTTGATTCTGTAGATGAAGAAAGGAGCCCAGTGCAAGACCCTGGTTGCTGGTGCTCTTTCCCACCCTTTCCAGAGACGGCGAGTGCTGCTTGCTGGGAGCTGGAGAAACAACACCGAAGATACACTGGTGTAGAAGGTGAAGCCAGCGCTTCCGGCATTGCAGGAATGTTGGGGGGCGTGGAAGATAATGTCAGAGACTGAAAATCTTACCCAGAGGGAATGGTTTTTGGATGATTTATCCCAACTTCTTATTTTGAAAATAATTTTATACTGGAAAAATAAAAAGTTAATGAGCTCCCTGACCCCTACCTTTCATCTGGATTGTTAATGAAGCCCTGGTGACCCCTCACCTGACTTCCCTGGCTGTTAACCTGCAGTACTGCCTGAGCTGTCCTTGCTGGACTGTTTGGAAGTAATTTGAAGATCTGACATTTTATGTCCAAATATTTCAGCATTTATATCTCAAAAACAAGCTCATAATCTCACAAAGCCCCAGCCCAAACTTTAATATTTGTATAATGAGGCCGTTTAAGAGAGGTCTGTATTAAATTGCCCAGCAGTTTAACCAACAGCTCCCCCCATGACCTGTCCTATCCCTTTAAGAGACAAGCCACGCCCACTCCCCCTCCCATCCACCAAGGCAAGCTGATCTTCAGTTTCCAATCTGAGTCCCTGCCCTTCTCTCTCTCTCTCTCTCTCTCTCTCTCTCTCTCTCTCTCTCTCTCTCTCTCTCTCTCTCTCTCTCTCTCTCTCTCTCTCTCTCTCTCTCTCCCAGAGAGGTAATTGCTGCTGTGGCTCCTCTCCTCCCAGCCCTGCCTCTCTCTGCTCATCCCCCTTCTCCCCTTCCCCACCATAACTCATTAAATAAATATCCAACCTCACTCTGTATGGCATGCCTATCCATGTCTCTGTTTCTTTCCCACTGCTTGTCCCCCTGCCCAGGACCAACCTCCTTTGAAAACCTGCAGGGTGGTCTCCTGGCATGCACCCATCCGTCTGTCTCTCCTCATGGGACTGGCTGCCCTGTCGAGGTCTCTCACCCACCAAGCAGCTCCCTGCCTGGGACTTGTGACCCGCTGCAGCCACTCAGGGAACTGCGCCATCCCTGCCTGGGACTGGCTGCTCTGGGATCCACTGTGACTCAGGGGCCTGCAGCGTGGTCTCATGGCCAGCTGCCCACTGCAGCCACTCAGGGATCTGCAGCATTTTGCTTTTACTGTTACACCATTTCCCTCCCCCATTCTCCTTTCTCTCTGTCTCCAGGGGCTTATTATACAGCCCTGGCTGACCTTGAATCCATGGCAATCCTCCTGCCTCAGCCTTCTGATCTCCTTTAAAGTGAATGAGTGCTTCAATTTTTTTTTTATTTTTGTTTTTTGTTTTACAATGCTGACACTTTTAAAGCATACACAGTTTTTTTCTAGTCAGAGAATTGAAAACATATGTACTTTTAGAATTATTTTCCCCACAGCACAGCAATTGATGCCTTGTGCCTTGTGTAACAAACACATTGTTCAACAGAATTATAAATCAACTCCTGAAGGGCTCCAGCTGGTGATGAGCCTTGTGTCCTTGGAAATAACCAAGAGACCATGACCCCTGATTGGAGGATGGGTTGTGTTGCGAAGAATGCTCCTTTGACTCTCACAGCTTTTCTGGAGAGCCATTCTCACCATTTGTTTTTGTATTTTACGTTAGTGCATAGAGTAAACACTGTTGCTGGGATTTAAAATAGTTCCCTGTCTCCCTTCTTCCCCTCTCCTCTGTTATTCTCTCTCACGCGCTCTCTCTCTGTGGGTGTGTGTTTAAGGTACTTTCAGAAAGCCCCTCATATCCTCTTGGAACCAATGAGGAGTTGAGCTGTCACAGAGGAAACCAGGCGCGCCCAGGGAAGCACTGTTTGTTCCACTGAATTACTTCAGGAGGCAAGGTGGGTTTCTTTCAGCTGAGAAGGAACAGTGTCCTAGCAATGCTGGCTGGTATAGAGCAGACAGTCACAGCAAGCTTCTTCAGGGTCGAGTTTACTACAATTCCCTAGTCTTACCAACAAATTCTGAACCCTAGGCTGCCTTTATTTTTGAAGGGTCATTGTGGAGTTTGTGCCTCTCTATGGAGCATGGGAAGAATGGCTTGCATCTGCCCGTGTGGGGCTACTGCATTATTCCACTGTATTTTTTTTCTTCCCTGGGCTTCCCTGGATAATGTTCTTCCCTTACAAATTTCATCTCACTGCTGTGTACACCGAAACGACGCAGTTATGGAGCGCACAGGGAAAAAAATTATAATGCCATTAAAAGTTATCATAAATTTCAGATCAGCATCACTTCTAATCCGATACACAATTTTACTGCCTCTATAAAGTGGGTGATTTGCAGTGGTCTGAGGCGTCTCCTGGAGCGTTTTACTTCTTTTTAAATTAAACACACCAACTTTGTGCTGAATTCAGAGTGTGGACATAAAAAAAGGGGGTAAAAAGGAGAGGGAAGGGACATCAGATGGGAATTGCAATTGAGTCTTTATATATGCCATCTTGGCACTGTGGTACTAAATATAGTGCCAGGTAAATAGATGTGCTGAAATATTCAGAATAAAAAACAAATGTTCCAATAGCAGAAGCGTGAGCCCTGAGGATGTTCCCATGGTGGGTGTGCTAGAAATAATAAAACACTGTTGTTTAAGACCATTCAATCCTCAAAAACCCTATGCTGTTAAAAATACTGTGCTGGTATATGCATGAAGGACTGTGTGTGTGGAACATATATATGTATATAAAAACTCCTAGAAAATTACACAGAATATAAGGGGCTTGATTTTATTGGTTGGAAGATTACACTGATTAATTTCTTGAGATATACTAACTCTTCCTGTAAGCTGCCTCTACTAAGATACATTCTGGAAAGAGCTGACCCATTAGCTCATATGCAGATAAACGCATTCATACACAGGCAGAGAGGTGGTCCATGCCCAAGTCCCAGGATGATGAAACTCCATTCACAGGGTTTCCCGGCTAAAAGGATTTGATTGAATTTTGACTTTGCTTCTCCCCCACACCCTTGCACTTGGTTATTCTTAGCTACCAGGAATGTTACTAAGTGCCCAGAGTATATCGTGCTCTGGATTGGTTACTGAAGACACCCATTACTACAAAACAAACAGCGGCAGGTCTGCCCACAAGGGCCTCACAATCTGGAGCGGGGGTTGCCACAGGATGTAAACTCGTGATTGTAGCAGAGCATAGTCAAAGTTGTGGATGTCAAGTGCCTCCTTAGAGCCCATGGAGGAAAAGAAGTTGCTTGTCTGCTGTGTCGGGGCTGGAATAGGGTAGCTTAAATCTCTTTCAAAATGGGTCCATATATTGTTAGTAATAGTAACTGAATGGCTAACAGCTAATGTACTGAAGAAAACGTTAGTGAATTCTGGCTAATGCCTGAGACTCAAATCCAGGCCTGCCTCTAGAACTCGTCCCAGTATGGAGAGCAGGCAGAGAGGAATTGAATATACTCTGAATTAGCGATGTTTGTGATACAAAATAAATAATACTCTATAGGCAAAGCACTTGCCATTGGAATCTTATTCTTAATTATTGTGTTAGTTACTTTTCTCACTGCTGTGATGAGGTCTCTCAAGGAAGCAACTTGGGGACGCAAGAGTTAATTTGGTTCACAGTTTGAAGGTACAGTTCACGGTGGGGAAGGTTTGGCCGGAGGGCTGAGACTGCAGCTCCGGCTCTGCACTGTGTCTTCAAACAAGAAGCACACAGACAGATAAAGGCTGACAATCAGCTGGCTTCTTCCTTTCCTCCTTATTATTCAATTTAGGATCCCAGTTCCTGGGATGACACTACTCACAGTCAGGGTAGGTCTTCCTCAC
>NC_052049.1:166345467-166485467 GCF_903992535.2 Arvicola amphibius | reverse complement strand
CCAGGGCTCTATAAGAAAGGTTGCTGAAAGTGAGCTGGGAGGAAGCCACTAAGCAGTATGTCTCCCTGGTCTCTGTTTCAGTTCCTGCCTCCAGGTACCTGCCCTGAAATTCTTCCGTGGTAAACTGTTGCTACCTGAAGTATAGGATGAAGTAATTCCTTTGCCCTCAGGTGTTTCTGGCTATGGTATTTATCACTGCAACAGAGAACCCAAATTAGGATACCAGCCACGCTGCTTGCTGGCTTGATCTGTAAAAGCAAACCTTTTCCAAATTTCTGAGGAATCCCAGCAGACTTTACTCTCCAAAGTTGTGTCATATGGCTACTCTAAGCTACAAATCTCCTGGAAAAATAAACATTCGCATGCACTGGCTCTTTCAAGTGAGTGAGGGGAGGGTTTGTAACAAGTGTTGGTTGAGTCAATTGCTTTCTAATAGATGCAACAGATGCATTCAACAACCTCGCTCGTGGATTTGAGAAAGAGCAGGGAGGTGGTATATGGGGACAAGTTGGAGGGAGGAAAGAGGAAGAGGAAAATGGTGTAAATATATTTTTATTCCAAAAATTAAAAATCTTATTCAAAAAGGTGCTAATCTATATAACCAATTTATGTGTTCTAGAAATACAATATTAATTTCCCAACATTTTTAAAAGAAGGAAAAAACCTTCGTACTAATTAATCACCTATTTTTAATAAATATAAAAATATATCATAACCAAGGTTGTCTCTTTCTGGATATTTTAAAGCAAATCCTATACATATTACCTTATCCATTACTTTTATCTTTAAGCTAAGGATTGTGTTTTTTTTTTTTTTAAAAAGCATAGCTGGGCTGGAGAGATGGGTCAGCCGTTAAAAGGTAGGCTTACAACCAAAATATAAAAAAAGCATAGCCATAATACCACTATCACTTCCAAATTAAACATGATTTGGATGAAGTATTTGGTTTATATTTATATCTTTCTAAAAACCTAATTTTAAAGCCTGTTGGAATCAAGACATATCATTTCAGTATCTAATAAGCTATTACTTCATTTATGGTTTTAGAAAAAAAATAAATTAAACTGTTTAATAGTAAGTATCTTGAGCTACCTTTAAGTTCAGTATTGCATCAACCCAAGGTTTGTTCACTCCACACAGAGACATACACTGTCGGGTCTACTGGACTGTGGGTATTGTT
Source organism: Arvicola amphibius (assembly GCF_903992535.2). Lineage (NCBI taxonomy): Eukaryota > Metazoa > Chordata > Mammalia > Rodentia > Cricetidae > Arvicola > Arvicola amphibius. The sequence continues at coordinate 166,484,287 of NC_052049.1, read as the reverse complement.
TCAGCTTGAGAAGGCTGAGGTACTGGCAAATCATTTACTGCATTGCAATGTTCTGCGTGTTAAACATCAGACTATCAGATACACACAAACTCACATAATGGGGTGACAACAGAGATGTTATAACCCCAAGCAGCACGTGACACTTCATAATTAATTTATCAGCAGTGAAATACGTTGAGATCTACTTTAGGCTTGCAAGTTGCTTCAGGTAAGCTCAGTTATCAAATAAGACATTTTAAAATATAAGCCCTGAAGCCTTGGATAAGCAAGTGTCCCTCCACTGAACTACACCCCGAGACCGAGCACCAATCCTTTTGCCTTTTTCTTTCTTTTGTGTGGGTACATACGCTCATGCTCACGCATGTGTTGAGGCTAGAGGTTGGAAGCAGGAGTCTTGCTCAGTTACTCCCTACTTCTTTTTATTTATTTATTTGTTTGTTTGTTTGTTGTTTGTTTGCTTGTTTTGAGACGGGGTCTTTGAACCCCAGCTTGCCTCTGCAGTTTAGATGATTAGGGTAGCAAGTCCCCGGGACCTTCTTGCCTCTGCTACTCTGGTCAGCTTTTATAATGTGGGATCTGGGGGAGTGAACTTCACAGCCTGAACCTCTTCTCCAAATCTTTATAAGATCAGCTTTGTTGAGATTCAGGTGGCATCCAAGAGATTCCACATAGTAAAAGAGTATAATTTGATGTGTATGTCAGTTATATACTGTCACTGTAATCAAAACCATGAATGAATCTACTACTCATTGATATTTCTGTCTGCTTCTGTATATCACTGCTTTGGTGCTCTTTAATGTCGAGTCTTTATGTCACGGTACTTACATTAATTTCTGTTTGTGCATTTCACTTCCCAAGAATATTTGTTTGTAGTTCTTGGCCACTATAATAAAGCTATTGTGAACACGTATGTACAAGTATTTGTGTGGACACATGTACTTTGTTTTTTGTATAGAGATCCCTCTGACATAATTTTCTTTCTCTTTAAAAATTCTCCTTTTCGGCGTGGACCAAACGGTGATCCTGCTGCTTGACAGAGTTCCAGCATTCTGACACTACAGACCACACTTCTCCAACACCTTTTTACTTTCATTTTTAGTAATTTTTAGTAATTTCTCAATATTTTTGAGAAATTTTGTATGGGCTTTGGTAAAAGAAATAAAAATGTGTATAATGGTAGTCTCTCTAAACAAAATGATTCTTTGGGGAAAAAATCCCCACCACCAAGGAACCAGGAATTCCATTGTGCCCTCTGAATTACACCAAAAATAGGAAAGTTAGAGATTTACTAGACTCACTTGATCCTAAGGGCAAACTGCCTACAGTTCAGATCCAGAGCCTGAAGCCATTAAAGGCAAGAGTTCAATTAATAAATACAAAGAAGTCAGAATGGTCTGGTATAATGGGAAAAGAGTAAGAAATCAGGACCTTCCCTTTTGGGAGCTTTATGAGGGGAACAGGCTTGTATAGTAAGAAGAGACTATAGTATAATGTCTGCTCCCCAGAAGTTCTTTTTCCTAAATCTGGCATTTGATAAGAGTCTCCAGTCCCTTGGGAGCTTGAAGAAAGTTCCTGCTTGATAAAGCAGTCATTTTTCTTATCTCTAGGGAGGGGAATTTAGGGCCCTCCATTAACATTTGACTGGGGCCTATTGTCAAGGTCAATGCTAGAATCCTCAACCCCCATCTCAAAGCTACACCCCAGCTCACATGCCCATTGTCTCCCATTTAATCCTACACGCAGTATTAGAGTTTAAAAGGTGTAATCTTTTCTCAACTAACTACTACTGGCAGCCAACCTGATTCACCCTCAGATTGTGTCCAGCTCCTCCTTCTCCCCCTCACTACCGACTCTGTACATCCTTTTTGGGATCCGAAACCCCTGCTGAGGCAGGTGTCCAGCACTGGTTAACAACATGATTTTATTTTGATCAGGTTCATTGATGATCAACATTTTCATCATTTCTTTTCTATACCATTTCTTTTCTCAAAAAATGATTTGACAAAACAAAACAAAAAACTCTCTCCTTTTCCCAACTTCGAAACACTTATTTTTTTTTTTGAAAAATATTTTTGCTGGGTATAGAATTCTAGGTTGGTTTTCTTTTAATACATTAATATTGATCCTCTGTCACATTGTTTTTATTGCTTCTGATGAGAAATCTACTGTCATCCTCATCTTTATTCCTCTGTATACAATATGTGTTTTAAATTGTATTTTATGCTTCTCCTCATCATTGATTTTAAGATATAAGAGAACTTATTAAGTAAGTTTAATCATGTATTTTGTGTGGGTTCATTGAACTTTTTCTAACTGTGTGTATATAGTTTTCATAAAATAGGAACATTTCTTACACATTGTAGTTTTTAATTTGGAACATCTGACATGGGCCGTTAAACAAAACTTCTATGTTCCTAAGTTTTTTGATGCAAAATCCATAGTTATAACCATCATTATAATGTATTTGCCTGCCATTTCCAATATCTGTGAGCAATATGTTTTTGTAGATTGAGTTTTCTCCCTTTTTTGCTTGTGTACTCATGAATATATGCTCTTTTTCCTTTATATATAATGATAACTTTTTATTTGATGACAGTTGTTATATATTCTGGATATGTTCTTGAATTTTGTTCTGGGACTTAGGTGGGACTAACAATTACAAACAAATAGTTAGGTCCTTTGGTTTCTTGCTTCCTAAGATGTTAGGTAGCCCCAGAGCAATTGGCTATTTCTATTTTGGTCTATTTCTTGACTTTACGCTTTTCATCTGTTGGTTGCTGTATCTACAACATTGTCAATACTACATTGTTTTGATGTCTATGTTTTTTAACACACCATGTAATTGTTTCATGTTAGTCTTCCAAATTCATTAATCTTTTTAAAGTTGTAAAAAGTTCTGATTCATTGTCTTATATACATTTTATAACCAACTTATCTATATATACAAGATAATTATTGGGATTCCTTTTTTAATATTTTAACTTTTCAACACACTGTTATTTTGATTTTTTTGGGTATTCTCTAGTGATTTTCATTGCACTCTGTCTCTTCTGTGACTCAATTGATGTGATTTTTTAAAAATTATTATTTTGTTACTTTGTTATTATCCCAAGAGGCCAGAATCACTCTTTATTGCTGTTTTGATTGGTCATCTAATTGACTTCAGGCCTAACAACCATTTCCTCCATTTTGTTTTGAAGACCATTTAGTGAATCTTAAAATTTCTGTTAGTTAAATCAAATTTATTATTTACTTTTTTCTTTATAGCTTACATTTTTTCCTGTAAAGATTTTTCCATTGCACTCATGATTTTTTTGAAAGAGGAAATGCATATATATGTCACACACACACACACACACACACATATACACACACACCGTTGTTTTAAAGGATTTTTCAGTTCATCCCAAAATTTGCATCATCTTGATGTTGGTATCTGGTTGCCTTTTTCTAATTGAGATGAGATTTTTTTTTTTTAGTTTATTATAAGCCGAGTAATTTTTCAGTGTTTCTGGGTATTTTGAATATTATGAGACAAATCTTGCTGAATTCTATTGACAGTGTTGATATTTTTTTCTTCAGCAGGCATTAAATCTGAATGGGTTTAGGTTTTTGTGTCAATTCGAGTTCTGTGAATTATGGCTCGAATGTGGGTTAAATTTTCAAGATCTTGAGTAATACTATTTGGATCGGGCCCATGTGTGATTCCAATGAGCATGGAAAATCTGGTGATGGTCTAGCTGTCTGATTCTCAAATTCTTTGATATGCTCTTTATGATCAATATCTATTACTTCATAAACAACTATATGGGATGGAATTCTCAAGTTTCTCCCTCTTTGACATCGATCTTCCTGGTACTTTTCATTCTCTAAGGCCCCCCATTTCACTCTGCCCCCCAAAGATCAAGTTCCTAAATATACTGTCGTGCCTCTGCTCTTGTCCTTATATGTTCAGAGTCTGGTGATGGGGAAATAGGAAAGCGAGAGACAGACAGACAGAGAGAGAGAGAGAGAGAGAGAGAGAGAGAGAGAGAGAGAGAGAGAGAGAGAGAGAGTCAGTCTGCAGTCATCCAGACACAGAGGAAGCAAGATGTGACTACCTTGCTGATAAAAGGTACCAAGCCACATGACTACACAGACAAGAATTATGGGCTAATATAAGTTATAAGAATTAATAAGAAACCTTAGCCATTAGGCCAATCAGTTTATGATTAACATAGCTCTCTGTGTATTTATTTGGGACTAAATGGCTGTGGGTGGCGTGGCTAACATAGAGGACCAGGTAGGATGAAAACTCAGTCAACAGGAAGTCTGTGCAGCCTTCTGGGGAGCACAGCCCTATGGATAGGAGAAGATGACCCTCTCACTTTTGGCTCATGGGACATGTGTCCCTGTTTTTGTTCTATGACCTCAGGCATGGAGGCTGCAGGACTCAAGAAGAGGATTTAAAAAAAAGTCTGAGGATCACCACACTCTGTCTGAGCACTGAGAGCTGTCTTCTTTCTCCAGGAGCCCACACAGGAGACTTATGGATGGGGCGTTTCTCTGCACAGGAGTCCACTTGGAGGCCTTGAAGGACAGCTTCCTTTCTTCCTCAGCCGTTCTATGAATATGGCCTATCTGCTACTGTATAACTTTCCTGTATTTCTGTATGCTTTTTACCCAGGCTGTACATCTTCATACCCAGTGGGGGAGGAAAGCAAGTTTGCTTTGTTTCAGTCTAGGGTGGACCCCTCCACACTACTCTGCTTGTCTTGGTGGTAGTTCCTAAAGTGGTTGTTGTCATCCTGATATGTCTGGGTTGTCTCCAGCAGCAGCACTGCAGCCTGGTGTTTCCTTTGCTCTCCTTTCTGAGCTGGTCTCTTCTCCATTCTAGGAGAATGCCTCAAGCTTTTTTTTTTTTCTACGCATATGGCTTTTATTTTCAAGGCAATAACTCTACTGTTTATTTAGCGAAGGAGCTTTTGATTCCGTTTATCAATTGTGGACTTCTTTCCAGTCGTCCACCTGTCTTCTTTCGAGAACTTTCCTGGTTTAGTACCCCTTTTGGGTTTCTAACTTTGTTTCATGAAGTCTAGTTTGGTAGCCAGTGGAAAACGTCAAACAGCACAACATCTCTAGTCTTTTCTTGCTTTGGAGAATCAAGATGCTGCCATTGTTTGTGGGGTATCCCTTTTCAGAAGGAGCTATTGTTTTAAATCTACTTTCTAGCTATAAGGTAACTTCCAAATGGTTTGTGACACACATTCTTCAAATTCAAATGTCTGCTCCAGAGAACACACAGCTCTAGGTGTCTCTGATCAATTTTCCATTGTCAGTTGTTGTTTTATACAGGGAAATTTCATCAACAGATTTAGAAAGCAAAAATATTGAATACTCAGTTTAAATTTTATTTTAGAAATGTAGGACATGCTTCGATTAAAGTTATTTATTCTTTATCTGTATTCAGCTTTAGTAGGATGATATAATTTATTTAGAAATAAACTCAGAGTGCCTGGGGCACAAGTTGATGGGACCTTCCCTGTTCCCCACACACTATTTACCTCCTTAATTAGGGTGTCAGAGATACTTCATGAATAGAGTCTTAAAATTTTTGGATACTCATATCTTCCCATACCCTGATTTCTTGTAAGAAAGAAAATCTCTGGGACCATGCCATACCAACCACTCTTATATTTCTGTGGCTTGATGCCTTTCCTAGAAGATCATTCTTTAGAATTATTAAACAATAAAAAACTAAGATGAACATTCCTAGAGGTTCTTTGGGAAATCATGGTCTCTGGCATGTAGGTTGGATAGTGAACCGTGAAGACATACACACAAGCAGATCATGGCCATAAGTAACAGAGAGGGCAAGGAGATAGGGAGGTTAAGTTTTTCATCTTAGTAAAATGTTTTAAATGATGTGTATGTTTGTGTGTATGCATTGGTATGTGCCTATGAATGCAGGTGCATGTAAGGCCCAGGCATCAGAAGCCATGGAGATGCAATTACAGGTGGGCGTGGGCCTCCTGTCATGGGTGCTAGATCCCCTGGAAAGTAGCAAGTGCTCATAACCACGATGCATCTCTCCAGCCCAGCTTGTTGTCTTTAAAAAACTCTTCAAGCAGTTTTTGGATAGTTGGTATGGGATGGGGACAAGCTTAGCACAAATGAAACAGCTAGCAAACTCACATGCGCCTTATCTATGCTCCAGAGTGTTACAACTTGGGAAGCTACTGGATGAACTGGCTGTGTGCTGGACTAAGCTGAATGTGGCTGACTCATTTGGTTTGGGGAATTCTGAACTGGATCTTCAGGAAGGAAAAGATGATGTGCCTTTAAGGCTGTGTCAGCACCTTCAACAGAGAAAGGGTTAATATCCTTAATCTATAAGAAACACCTACCAATCAATAAGAAAAAGATAAGCTGAGCAATTGACAAATGGGCAAAGGACATGAATAAATGACCAAAAGAGAAATACACGTGGGTAATAAATGCACGAAGAATGTTGGACCTCATCGGTATTCTGTGATAAACAAATAAAAACAAGATGCAATTTTCTGCCTTCTCAATCGAGAAATCCTTTTCAAGTGGTTTAAATGGAAATGCCCGGTATTGTGGAGAGTGGAGAAGACATGCAGCTTTACACACCGCTTGCTGGAGACCAAGTGGATTCTATACTTTGGAAGATATATTTAGCAATGTATGACCAAAACTTTAAAATGGATTTAGACTTTGGAGAAGGTACTAATCCCTCCGGGAATGTATCTTTAGGAAATAATTACAGATGCATGTAAGGACCTATAGACAAGGATATTCCTTGTAGTGTAATTTATAGTACAAGAACATGGAGCCATCTCATGAGGCAGAAATGGGATGGAGTATGCATTGGGTGGAATGCTAGGGAGCCACTGAAACTTATGTTGTTAGAGGATATTTAATACCATTTGCAAACTGCTGAAGGTTCATTGTAAAGTTGGAAATGTATGTCAGAAACACCAGAAATTAGTCTGCATATTATAAATTCAATTGTGCAGACAAATAGGTAACAGCACAGTTTTAGGAAACAAATCAATGTACTAACTCTGTCTAAATCCCTTTATCATATTTTTGAGGGATTTAAGTTTCCATGTGTATGTTGATATATTAGTAATGCCTATTATTTATCTTTTTAATGAACAAGCATTATCTTTGCAATGAGAAAGGAGGAAATGTATTTAAAATACGTAGAATGGGGTGATAAAATAGCTAAAGGTTACTATTTAATTTTTCAACTAGTGTTGTGTATACATGGTTAACTGTGATTTCTCACCTTTAGTTTAGATGGAACTGGTTGGAACCAGTGAAGAGAGCACTCATTATAGCTTGTGTATTCTATGAATTCTGACTCATCTTCAGTCCAGGTATAATCCCATCTTTGAGAAAGTATTGTGCAAGCGTTTTTTATCCTTAGCTGTCTTTGAGTTGATCTGGGCTATGTTCCTCGGAGCACTTTGTGTCAGGGATCTTAAACTCAGTGATTGCTTCTCTTAGTGGATACAGAGGTGTCCATGATGAATGAGTGAGGCATGAACCAATTGATGGACCCAGGAGATGCTTCTCCTCTTCTCTTTCCTCCCTTTTTCTCCCCCTCCCTTCTTTGACAGAGTCTTGTTTAGTAGCCCAGTAGCCCAGGCTAGCCATGAACTCTTGCTTCTCCTGCCCGAGTCTTCTGAGATTACAGTGTATGTTACCATACCAGGCTTGAAGAAATGGCTTAGCTTAGCATTTTTTGCTTTGTTTGTTTGTTTTTGCCAGTGTATTAGTTTGAATGTAATTGGCTCCAATGAGCTCGTAGGGAGTGGCACTATTAGAAGGTGTGACTTTGTTGGAGGAAGTGTGTCACTGTGGGGGTGGACTTTGAGGTCTCATGCATGCTCCAGCCATGCCAGGTGACTGAGACCACTTCCTGTTACGTGTAGGTCAAGATGTAGGACTCTCAACTTCTCCTCCGGCACCATGTCTGCCTGTACGCCTCCGTGTCCCACCGTGATGATAATGGACTGAACCTCTGAAACTGTAAGCCACCCCATTAAATGTTTTCCTTTGTAAGAGTTGCTGTGGTCATGGTGTCTCTTCACAGCAATAGAAACCTTAACTAAGACAGCCAGAGTCTCATTCTGTAGGCGAGGCTGGCCTACATAATACTCTTTATACAGTCCATGAAGGCCTCAAACTCAGGGCAATCCTATTGCCTCAGTCTTATTGGTGCTGAGATTACAGGTGTGTGCTCCACCACACCTGGGCTGGAGAAATAGTTCTATTTAGCTAGTGTTATCTCAGCAAACAATGTAGTAACCTTATGGGGAAAGTGGCACCGGAGAAAACTAACTGCTGACTCAGCGTAAATAAATAGGCTCTATAGAAATTGGAGCCATCTGGACTGGGAGTTAGTCACTGGCTTTATTGCTTCATTGCTGTGAGTTATTGGACGAGTCACTTGACTGCAAGTAGGGCGATGCTATCTTCCTTTCATTATGAAGACTAAGAGAAGTACTGAGTACACACAGAGGACTTCCCACAGTTCCTGGTGCATAATTCCTACCCAATTAATAGTAGTGAATGATGATAATCATAAACGATGTCACAACTGGAAACATTGTGCGAAGTCCTCATTCAACTGTTTTGATGGATATCCTCGCATTGTAGCCCTGACCAGCCTGAAACTTGCGGTATAGAGCAGGCTAACCTGCAACCTGTGTCCTTCCTCCTGTCCCACCTTCTTATTGCCGAGAATACAGGGGTATGGCACCGTTTCTGGCCAGCTCTTCTTTCTGCACTCACAGCATTGATTTGGGCAAACTATGCAATCCCAGAGATGGCAAAGACAAAGGGACACCCTTGCATTAGCCATGTTTTTCTACTTCTGTCCTTCAGCAAAACCCAGGTCGCTATGATTTTTGAGCCTTGAGAGCTGACTTAGGTGACTGGTTTGATATCCTGCGTTCACATCTGCTTTCTGATGGTTTTGTCTTCAGGTCGGCTCCCTGGAGTGGGTGGGTGTGAACGATGCACTTTGCCCTAGGATACCCCTCCTTTTTCAAGCTGGATGCTGGTGGGTGGTGCCTCGGTCCTTGCCTGGCTTTGTGTTTGGCACATTTGGGGAAGTGCCAAAGCTGAAACAAGGGAACCCTGAAACACTGGTGGGGAAGGAAAGTCTGGATTTCCTCTCACGGGAGGCGTACCTGATGCTCCTGCGGAGGTGTGTCAGCTGAGGTGGAGAGATTTCACCCAGTAATTTGGCCTCCGAGAAGACAGCGTTCTAAGTCCTGCAGGGCCCACTGCAGGCTTTCTTTGAGACATTTCTTTTCTTTGTTTGAATTTCAAGGTTAAACGAGTCAGGATTCAAGGATGATTGTGACAGAGCAACGGGTAAATGCGTTCACAGTGAAAGAAAAAGAAAGCCAAATGAATGTTAAAACCTTTTTTGAAGCAAAACAGAAACAGAGCTTTTGAGCCTTTATCAAAGGACAACAAAAACATTCTCATGATCTACACGCGCTGGGTGTTCCCACAACCCGCTCTGCGCACACATGTGCCTGCACTCAGACACGCGTGCGTGCCGAGATGCACACCTACCTCGCTTTCTCTAAAAGACGAGCCCCTCACAGATTTCTTTCTTTTTATTCCTGTCTTTTCTTCTTATTCTTTTTCTTCTCCCCACCATCTTTTTTTTTTTTTTTTTAATATTTCAAAGCTGGCAGTTTAGGAAATGGCTGGAACTGCCACATCTCTGTTCTTGCTAAAGAAATCAATGCTAATCCTATTACTGGCAGTTATCATCTGTCCCAGAACTCATAGCTGAAAGACACACACACACACACACACACACACACACACACACACACACACCACACACTGAGATGTCAGAGTGAGAAAAAAGGACGAGGGAGGAGCAGGCGTCCTTCATTCACTTTTTATAGCGATTGTCTTTTCTCTCCCTCTCTTCTGATCCATCCTTTCTTCCCATAGTAACAGAGATGAAACTACAGAGCACCTGGACTCGGTGCCTGGTCTGATCTAAAAGCCCGAGGACGGGCTCTAATTTAGATTTATCTGTCTCCAGCATGAGCTGACAAAGCTCAGCTAATGCATGTTTATCACGGCTTCCAGCTTGGTTACAGACGATAATGACACACAGGTTCGTGGTCACTGTGGGCGCTGTGGAAGATGCTCCCTACCAATCAGCACCTGGAACTCAGTGCTCCTCTGAGATAGGCATGATAAGCAGTCCCATTTTAGGGATTTGGAGACTAGACTATAAGGTGTCCTGTTTGTTTTTTTTTTTTTTTAATTGGTTTGTTTTGAGATTTTAATTTATGGGCAAGCCTGCATGTTTGTCTGTGCACCGCATCTATGAAGTGCTAGGGAGACCAGAAGAGGTCTCAGATCCCTCGGGACTGGAGTTAAAGACAATTGTAAGGGGCCATATGGGTGCTGGGAATCGAACCTGGGTCCTCTGGAGAAGTAGCCAGTGCTCTTTACTGCGGATCCATCATTCCAGCCCCACGGTTTCTAATTAGTGCTGAGATTCATAGGTAAGTTGTGGTGGAGTCTGGCCTTGTATCCAGACCTTCTGAGTGCAGCACGGTTTTCAAATTCCTTCTTTCCCTGTTTTCCACACTCATCTCCAATGACAGCCCTTAGAACAGCATGCCTGGGACGATGACGCTGAATACTGGGAGCTTACTGTTTCTAGGCTTCCCAGAAGCTTCTCAGAAAGGTTTTTATTTTTAGTTCCACTCTCACCCGACTCACCCATGTCCCTTAGACATAGCTGCACCATCAGATAAACACAGCGTACTTGGGAATTGTTACCAGACAGCACGAGAGAGTTTGTTCTCATGGGTTAATAGATGCTGGAGCCCTTAGTTAACTTTTACATGTGACTGCACTTGGAACTTATTAGAACTGCGGAATCTATGGTTTTCCCATGTTGCTTACATGTGCTTACAAGGAGTACCATTCATACTGTCTATCTATCCTCTATCCTGCTGAAGAAAATATCCCGAGTATTAATTAGTTAATACTGCCCTTTCCTTTGTGCCCTGCACCCAACCCAATGTTTGGCACACAATGGAGCTCAGAAGAATGAACAAATAAACGAACCACTGATCTTGCTGGTTCCCGGAGGAAGGACAGCCATGCAGGGTACTCCCATTTAGGACCCATGTTGTTATTGCTCTGTGAGTGACCAAGGAGAAACACTCTGTACCGCACACAGGAGAACTTGCAAGCTCTTTGCTGTGTTGCTCCATTGGTGTGTACTGAGTTGCCAGGCATTGTACTGAGTACAGGACCACAGCAAAGGCAGGGGTACTTTCCAACCTGGAGAAGAGGCCCTTTCCTTCTCTAGGGGACAAGATGCACCTGTAGCTTCTTTTCTGCATTGTTTAATTTTTGGTACCAACAGAGAGGATTGTTCTGGGCTGAATTCCTGTTTCCAGGGAACTACTTTCCTCCGAGACGAGAATGAAGGATTATAATAAAAGTTGCCAGGAATGACAAGAAATGCTCTGCACAAAGGAGTTCAGTCCTCAGCCATCCTTTGCCATTTTGCATTTGTTGATACCCAGACCTACTGTGTGGCAGAACCTGGAGCACAATGTGCAGTTTTCATTGACTCTGAAGCATGTGTTTCCTAAACATGACTCAATTCCAATGCCAACCTTTAAAAATACATTTTGCATTATTCTTGGCTTCTATCAGAACAGGGATAAAAGTATTAATATATAACCAGGCCAAAACTAGAGGCTATCGGTTCCTGCAATCTCTTTTCTGCCTTTAGCTTCTGAGAATAGAGGGTTTTCTTTTTTGCTGTGTAGAACCCAAGTTAAAGAAATAAGGCAAAAGATTCCTTTAAGGGATTGAAAACCTGGAAGAAGAGCTTAATAAGGGTTTCAAAGAGAAGGTAGTTTGAGAGATACATAGATCATAGATGTAGACACAGAGTATCGGGCAGCATGGGGAAGCTGCTGCAGTAGATGGCAAAGACGGCAAGCTGAGGAAGGCACTTGCAGACCTAGAGAAAAGCTTCAAATTCTCCGAGTTAAGTCATCTATCTTTATGGCTATTATTTTTGAGATACATCACAAAATTTAAAATAGCCTATGTACTATATGTACATAGGATCAGCATTCCTACTTATTAATTAAGAGTTTACTGTCCCTAATTTAGATAGTCTACTATCTAGCAGGTATGTACTATTTATGAGGCTTGGACTCTGTTGGTATTCCTAAAATATTTCAATCTTTTAATGTTCTGTAATGGCTCTGAGGTGATGCTCTTTTGAGTGATCTTTTTTTTTTTTTTGTATTATAAACTTAAGAGTTTGACAAAAGATTGCCCCAAAGGACCTTTTACTTCAGCATCTTCCATCCGACTGATCTGATTTCAGACAGCTCCCACTGTAATGCGGCAGAGCAGGGCAAACTTTGCAGTAGGGCTGAGGGACAGGAGGACAGGAGCCAGGGCACGGGAGGCTAGTTGTTATCGTGTCTCCTCATACAATCTAGACTTCCTACTTTACTCAGGTCCCTTAGTTTTAAAAAAAAAAAAAACCAAATAAGAAAGAATTTATCATGCTAGTGTCAAATGCATATGATCGCCTCCATGGGGAAGATCTAATTCTCGGGACAGAGAGGTAGGAAATGCTGTTAAGTGTGGCAAGCCCAAGGGCCATGCTGATGACTGTGATGCATTTGATTTAATCCTGGATGTTGGGGACTTAGGCAGCTCAGCTTCAGCGCGGGGCCCAAGCTCTGCCAACAGCTTATGAATTGCTAATAGAGTCAGCAACATTAGATGATCTCATCTCAGGCAAGAGTACAGGAAGGATCCCTGCTCTTGTGTCTCCATCAGCCTAGCAGTAGGATCAGTGGTGGCTTGCAGACCTTCAGCACTGCTGGGTACCAGCCAGCAGCGTAGCAACCATTAAACTGAAACAGCAGAGTCTCTCGAAGGTCTGGTACTAATTACTTCCTCTCCTTTTCTTTCTTTTATTATAAAAAAACAATTTCTGGTATGTTGTCTTTGCAGCCTCACCTTTCTACCCCGAGGCTACTTTTTATACCAATAGCACAGTGGAAAGAGACAGAGAAACCAATCTTGTGTGCCATTCCTTAGATACCTCCTAAGGCTCACTAGTGCCCACAGGGTAAAAGCTGGAGTTCTTTGAGTGGAATAAATGGGCTTCTGTGCCCTGGCCCCAGTTTCTTTGTCCGTCAATAACAAACTGCTGTCCGAGTTTTCTTGAAAACAATGATTAGGTATCTTTATAAATTCTATGAGCGAAGAAGAGCATGGTGGTCGGATCCAGCAACAAAGATGCAGAGAGACAGAAAATGGCCAGAGATAATATTCTTACAAAGCTCTGTCCCTACGTCCTCTAGCCACGGTCTACATCCAAAAGTTTCTAGAACCTCTCAAAATCGGATAACGTGCGAGCCTGTGGGGGACATGCCAGATTTAAATCAGAATGATGATCAGTCGTGGGCTGGTAGAACAGGAAAGTGGCCACCAATAAGCCTCATAGGCTGTTGTTTCTTGGGCTCCTTCTCAGAAGGAAACTGAGTAATGTGTGTCCCTCCAGTGAGCTAACCACAGATGCTCAAGGCATGGTGTAGCCATTTCTGGCTGGTGTGACATCACCATTATCACATGACCATGGTGCAGAGCAGAGCACTTGTGGTTATTTCAGGCTTTCTCAGCCTGCAGTCGTGGCAGTGAAGTAAAGAGAGCAGCGTAGCTGACAGGTAGGTCTCTGGTGATGTGGGTGTTCATGCTCCCTGGGGGAAGGAGGAGAGAAGTCTCCATCACCTGACACTTCAGTCTTTTCTGCCCCAGATGCACATATTCTTGCAGGCTGTAGCAGTGGGATATTGACTGGGACTTGTGACTCTTTGGTGGGATAGCTTTTTTTTTCTGTCTTGTGTATGCTGGGAGTAGAACTTTCTCATGGTATCTCAGCCTGTCAGTCACACGTGTTTCTGTAGGTGACCCCAGTAACCTCATTTTGTTTGACCAAGCTGGGCTGGGACAGAATCAGTTGTTTGGTGTGTTGGTATGCTCTCTATCTGAGGGAAATGGGCGTTTCTTCTTTATGTCCACCCAGAAAAAGTCACACAACTCATGGTTTCTCAAAATTCCTCAAGAACCCTAGTCACCTTCCTTTTCTTTTCTTTTCTTTCTTTTTTTTTTTTTTCGAGACAGGGTTTCTCTGCAGCTTTAGAGCCTGTCCTGGAGCTAGCTCTTGTAGACCAGGCTGGCCTCGAACTCACAGAGATCCGTCTGCCTCTGCCTCCCGAGTGCTGGGATTAAAGGCGTGTGCCACCATCGCCCGGCTCCTCAGATTTTCTAAAAAAAGAGGAAGCATTGGTAGTTCAGCCATGACTCTTTATATGTACTGCTCCTTACAAAGCAAAGACCCTCTCAATTATATCCTTGCCAGAAGATTGTAGTTATAATTGCTTTATTAATGTAAGGAGAGAGAAAAATAAATGTTGTCTGTTGCTAGGCTTCAAATTCTGATAAATCCTTCCAATACAAAATGCCTAAACTTTAAAAATTATATGTAACAGCCTTTTAAATGAATACTTGAGATTGAAATAGGTAAAAGAAAATTGCACAGGCCAAAAATTTAAAGGAAAATAGCAACCAGGGAGGAGACGAACTCTATATGAGAGCAACTGTTTACGTCTCTGCGAAGTGGTGGATGAGTGACGTCGAGAAGACAGCCAAGAGTCGGGGCCTTCAGAGCGCTGCCTGCTCCAGAGTGCTTCTAGAGAAGACTAGAAAAAGGAATCTCTCCAGATTAAAGGCGACAGGCAGGAAATAAGTTAATATGCATAATGGGGGAATCTCCCTTATTCATTAATAACTACCAGCAAAATCTGGAAATGGCAGAGCATCCTTGTAGGGTGGAGGTGCAGGTGAGACGATCAGGATTTCAGAGTCATTCTTGATTACAGAGGAAGTTTGAGGCTTGTCTCAGTTCCGTAAGAGACTGACTCAAAGCAACAGCAACAAAAATCAACAGGACACACCAACCAATCTATTAGCAAACTAGTACTTATTATTTTATGCCATCAACTCATAGGATGAGTTTTGGGATCAAATTTATGTTTCCTTCATGGTTTGGGAAACTCCAAGTTAGTCAAGTGTTTTTGGGTCAGCACCTTGCTTTTCTGAAGTTGTGATATAGATTATGGCAATTAAAACATTATTTAGACATACAAATAATTTTTCTTATCCCTAAAGTTTTTGAAACATTCCATTTAGACTAACTGTTTATTTTCTGAGGTCTTGATTCAACTTACTGTGCTTTCCTGAGCATTGCTCTGTTCCTCTCTAGGACTTGACTCCTCTATCGAGTAAGGGGAGTGATTTTTAGCTTTAGTTTCCTGTGGTCCTATTATTCTATGAAGTTATTAGTTCAGGGAATAGAAAATAAGGTCCAGGGAATAGAAAAATTAAGATCTTATCTCGGTCACTGTTTCTGATTAGCCAAGCCATTAGTGCTGGCTCATTTCTCCCCCTAGCCTGAGGCTCCACCAACCTGAACTAGTTGGTGGAAAAGGTCTCTTCTGTCTGAATTCTCTCTGTGTCTGGGCTGCATAGATCTGCCTGTGACACTCCCTGCAGATGGCTCTGCAGGTTTCCTAGGCTTTGGGGACCAGATGATCTGGGAAGGCACATCCCTACCTACCTTTCTCCAAATGAACTCCATATGGATGCTAGCTGAATGCAAATTCAGACAGCAAAGTTGGCTTCTCTAGGTATGAACATCAGAGACAGGGATGCTGTTATCAGAGGGATTGTATTCACAACAAAGAACTACAAAGGGCCAGGAAGTTTTAAACAGTGGATAACATTGTGGGTAGTGTCCTACAGTACTGAGGTGGTTTTCTGATTTTTTTATTTTTGTAGAATCCCTGCCTATCAGGTCTTCCTCTGTAGAGCAAGAGAAAGGATAGAAGCCCAAGATAATCACCACACAAAGTCCATTTGACTCAGTGATCAGAAAGGGATCCTACATGTGATCTGGGCCTAAACATAGGTGCATTCCAGTTCCCTGACGAGAAACTTCATTTAAGGCCAGGTAAATGATCCAACCACAGCCTTAAATTCATTAATATAAGAGATGTTATTACATAATGAGACTTCTGAGAATGCAAAGGCAGAGAATAGTGTTCTACTTCCAATGAACTGAAAAGACACACATAAAACAGCTGGGTTTATTTTGTAGCAGTGGGGGAAGGACCTGCTTTTGATCAGTGACAAAGCTGAGCTAACACTTGAGAGCTGACCTAACAATACCCGCTAAGCTCCCATCACACATAAGCATTCAGTTAATGAGCAAACACACCTCCCCTTTTAAGAACCTATTTTTGCACTCGGCTTGGATTTTTCTTCCCTGATCGAGGCATACCTGAAGAGTCAAACAAACTTCATTCTCTGGTGGCTCCACTTCTACGTTCCCACTTGTGCCTTTACTCCTGGTCCTGTTGGGGTGTGTGACTATTATGAGTGACCTTCAGGCCCAGAGCATCCTCACAGATTTTTGGCAGGGAGTTTCTGCACCTTCTAGCCCATCAGAGAAGCAAAGAAGAAGCACTCTTCACAATTGAAGAAATTGGTATCTTTCCAACTGATTGGCAGTGCCCTTTTTACTCAGTCTAAGTTCATGGTGAGGCAAGTTGATGGGCATCTCGGAGCAGAAGATTACTTAGTGTCCAGGAAACCACAAAGAAAATGCAGAGATGAAAATACAGGAACCACATTGAAAATGGAGTGTAGCCCACACAGGATGACTTCTTGTAATCCCCTCATCTCTTGGCTTTTATCAGTACCAGACAAACGAGCCTCTGAGACTACTTTCTGAATAAGTAGAGAACACACCAATGTTTTCACGCTGAGTTTTATGTTCCTGGATTTCTCCTAGCACCACATCTAGGAGTGGGGCTAAGGGGAACTAGTTTCTGCTGAGGGAATCTTCAAAAGGTCTGATGAACGGAGAAACAGAAAAGATATTCCAGAGAAAAAACATCTCCCTAAAGTTAGAGTCAGTCTCATGCTCCTCCATGAGCATGGAATGTCAACACCCCAGGCTTTGGAATGGAAAATGTTTGAGGTTTTGTCACCTTGTATGAAAGAGACAATTTTCTAACTCCAAGTCTCAGCTTCATTTATTGATCAAACAGCTCTTACTATCAGATGAATTCAAAGTAAAGTTTATAAAGCCCAAATACTGAGACTCCATGATATAGCTATCGCCTACGCTTTTATTATACATTTAATTCATAACGAAGAAAGTGATGAGGACTCCAATATGACTGTTTTGTGCGGAGTTCAGATGTTTCTATGTATTAGTCTGATCTGTCTGAAATCACCAGCCCTGTCTTTGTGGTGCTCCTTATCTCCTCAGAATCAAAGAAAGTGCCTTCAAAATGTTGACGGCAGAGGTCAGAGATAGCAAGTGGGGACTTTCAAAGATAAGCCTGTCCCTCCTTTCTCTCTGCCAGACTGTTTTCCTCTGGGCTCAGGATAATTTATACCTCTTGTTCAGCTAAAGTATGTGGCATCATTGAGACACTGCAAATACAGCGCTGATTTTATTACAACCTAATTGTAGGGTGACAAGGGATAAATCTCCAAGATACATGTAGTACAAAATGGCCGGGCCTGCTTCACTTATGCAAGAAGCCTAGGGAGGCTGTGTGCTGCAGGAGGGCAACAGCTCGTCTTGTATGTGATTCACACAGCTTCATTTCTGCGAGTACTGAGGATTCTGAGGATACCTGCAAATTAATCAGTCTCCATTGGCTTGTTGTGGGCAAAAGTGACTTGAGATAGCTGCAAGGGGCCAAGCACCTTGGTTTACATTTTGAATGCTTTTTAAGCATTCAGTGGTTTATCTCTGGGCAGCTCTCCTTCTTGGTCTTTGAATCTATCTATCTATCTATCTATCTATCTATCTATCTATCTATCTATCTATCTTTCATCTATCTATCTATCTATCTATCTATCTATCTATCTATCTATCTATCATCTATCTATCATTTAATCTATCATCTATCTATCTATCTATCTATCTATCTATCTAGCATCTATCTATCGTCTATATGTTAAAACAAATAAGCTTAACATTCTGAAAGTATTAGTGGAGTTGGAAATAAAACATAAAAAAATCCACAGATTAAAATCCAGGCTGTGGTTAATCAAATATCACATAAGGAAGCAAATCAAAACGAGACAAAAAAAATCCAGATCTTTAAATGGTTTACTTTTAAATAGCCCTAAATTTCAAACCTGAAACAGGAAATTGCAATTGTCACCCAACATTTATTGAGTACTATAGTAGGTATGTTGGACTTCAAATAATTGAATTGCACATTTAAAAAATAATCTGTCTTTTATGACAGAAATCAGGCAGTTCCTGGCATAATTTGACAGCAATGTACTACGGTCTGCCTCTCCCTGTCAGCGTGGTGTGAGGCAATGCAATTAACATCTCACAGTGATTGGTTTTGACTGTTGAGATATTCTGTCTTCAGTAAAATACATATTTATTCTTATGCTAAACTTCATTTTATAAGAAATTTGTATCATAAGTAATTATATATTATTAATGCCAACGAAGATACCGTTGGAGGGCTGGACTCTGATTTAAAAAGCACTGTTCTGCAGTTCCTTATTCTTGGTCTTTGAAACTGCCTTAAATGTTCCCCTCCCCGAAGGCACTCCCAAGCTCCGCTAACGGTGCCTGGTGCAATGGGCCTCGTCATCCTGTGCCTGTTCTAAGGCCAGTTGTGGCTCACTGCTGAGCATCCAGCCCCGCCAGTGCTGTGTCCCTGAAGTGAGATAGTCTCTGTGTTTGTGACCCATCTTCCTATACCCCGGCCCTGTCTGCATAGACAAGACTCTCTCCTGTCCAATGGTTTCACAGTGATGAAAATATTAAGACCTTTGTATCTAATCCTTTCTTTAGTGCATAGTTGGTTCCAAAGCACTCCAGAAACAAAACAAACCTCCTCATTCCAAGATGGTAAAGCAAAATTAAATACAAAAGCAACATTTTACAGGCGTATTAATATTGAAGCTAGCAACATTAACACACATATTGTTAGAATCTTTACAAATTTACTTTTAAATTTTCCTTTAATAAAGTATCTTTGCTTCTATGTCATGATTTGAAGAGATAAATTCTTCATTATACTACAATTCAGTAGTCTTTTCTTTTAACAATAACACAGCTCTGTATATTGCTAGAATTATAAAAATATCTTTATATAGAACGTTATCATATATTTACTCATAAGGTAAAACATGGACAGGAATTATTTTTTATTTTATGTAGAAATATATTCACAGGTTAATAAATCTTAGGTTTTGCCGGGAGGTGGTGGCACACACCTTTAATCCCAGCACTTGGGAGGCAGAGACAGGCGGATCTCTGTGAGTTCTAAGCCAGCCTGGTCTACAGAGGGAGCTCTAGGGCAGGCTCCAAAGCTACAGAGAAACCCTGTCTCGAAAAAAACAAACAAACAAACAACAACACAACAACAACAAAAATCTTAGGTTTTAATAACATTAGGAACACAACACTTGAAGTGGGGATGGTTCCTTGTGGTTTGTGAGGAACGTTCGTTTTAAATAAGTTTCAAATAGTTTTTCATTTTAAGTGATTTGTCCTCCTCTCGTCTCACTCTCCAGTGATGGAGGATTCCCATTGGCTAATAAAGAAACTGCCTGGCCCATTTGATTGGCCAGCCCTTAGGTGGGCGGAGTAGACAGAACAGGAAGAAGGAAGTGAGGTAGATGGCTCAGTCAGATGCTACACCTCTCCTAAGTTAGACAGACTGCCATGCCTCTGCTCAGGGAGAGATGCGATGAAGCCAGCCACCAGGCCAGACATGCTGAATCTTTCCGGGTAAGACACCATTCATGGTGTTACACAGATTATTCGATAATGGGTTAGTCAAGATGTGAGTAAGAGGTTGAAAATAATGGGCCAGGCAGTATTTAAAAGAATACAATTTGTGTGATGTTATTTCACGTGTAAAGCTAAGCATGCGGGAGCAGGGTGGCGGGAATCCGGCCCACAGCTCCTCACTACACTCCAGTTCATTCTCAAAAATATCAGATTGAATGGATACTATGTATTTATGTCGGACACACCTCTCTTTCGCTGTTCTCTCCCATTCAGCCTAGTTCCTTGTCTCACACCAGACATGGAACTATTCTTAGTTTCTTTCACAAGTTTTGTCAGGAAAAGGCAATATATAGTCTTAGTTCTCCTGTAACCACTGTAACCATGTGGGTGTGTGAGTATGCTTGCTTGATGTTAGCATCAGGATGTCTTCCTTAATCAATCTTCTAACTTACTCTTGAGACAGGGTTTCTCTAAAGCTCAGTGGTTGGGTAGACTGGGTTCCAGTGAACCTAAGGAGATTCCCATCTCTGTCCTCCCATTGTGAAGTTGCAGATTTGTGGCTTTTTCATACGTGTACTGAGGATCCGAACTCAACTTCCCACGCTTGTTGCAGCAAACACTTTATTCACTGAGCTGACTCTCCAGTTCCATACAGTGTTCTATTGAGCAACCGCCTTTTAAATTCCTTCCGTAGTGTATCGTATTTTGTTAAAAAAAAATGTTTCATGGTATACCTGGTAAACTTTGGAATTATGAACAAATATTTCCACGGGGCAAAGGAAGTCTCTAGGAGTAGAACTGGTGGGTCAAAGGATCTGCCTGTGTAAGCTTGACAGTCTTTGATAAAATATCTGCCATCAGTATTACGCTAATATATATTTTCTCTGATCCATATACAAGAAGCTCGAACTTTCACAGTAGAGTATAGAATAATTTCATATTTTGCTAACTTGATAGTTAAACATGTTATCTCCGTGTAGTTTCCATGTGTATATTTCTTATTATGAGTAATATTATTCTCATAGGACTGATTTGAGTTATTTTTCTGAGAATTTATATTTTGAGGTTTTCCATTTTGTCCCTATCTATCTTCATGGCCTTTTTCAATTGATTTCTAGGAATTATTACTCATTCATATCTGGGTGTTTTAGGTATTACAAGTATTTTATAACATTTTTCTAATTTCTCCTCAATACTTTGGCTTTATACTTTTCGCTATGCAGAAGTTTCTTTTTATTCTTATGGAGCCATTTCTTTTTCTTTTCACATTTAAAGCTTCTAGATTTTGAGTCTTACAAAGTTAGTCTTACTCCAAGGTAATACATTCTCCTCTATTTTCTACAATCTTTAATTTTTTATTATTTATGCTTAAGTCATTGATACATTTGGAATTTATCTGGAAATAAAATGTAAAATTTATTTTTTTAGGGAGCTACCCAAGTTGCCTAAAAGCAGTTATTGACTAAAGTATCTTTAACCAGAGAGGAGTCAAATGAGCATATATTAAGTTTTCTGTGTGCTTGGGTCACTGCTGGAGTCGTCATTGTGTTCCATGGCTTTGGCATTGCCATACTGTACACTTTTGGTTACTGAGTTATTGCAAATTTTAATATTTCTTGAGGGTAGTGCACCCTCCAATGATATTTTTATTGAGAATTTTCCTGGCTGTTTTTGCTTATATTTTGTGTGAATTTTAGAATCAACTAGCTTCATTTTTTAAAAAAATTGTCAAATTTGGTGGAATGTCTTTAAAACTGCAGGTCAAGTTAAAGAGACCATCTCCATGCCGCCAAGAATTTGAATCCGAGAACATATTGATGCCTTGATTTGTCCAAGTCTTTCCCTGTGTTTGTAGGTTTTCGGCATATAGACCCTACTTACATGTTTCCGTTTTATTTTTCCTGCTAGATTTTGATGTTTTCATTGCTATTATGAAAAAAAATGCTTTTTGTTGTTTCTATTTATAAATGATGGTTGTATCCTATGAGAGCCATTGACCACTGTTTATTAATTTTCACGCCTCTCTCTTAAAGAATTCAACTGTTACTTGCAGTTGGTTTTAAATCCAAACCCAAAGGATCAAAACCAGTGATATGTGTAGCTTCTCCCTTTATAGTTCTTTCCTATGATATTACATTGGCCACCAATACAATATTAATTGCACAATTGTGCCTCTGGCGTCATAGTAAATAATGACCTATTAAAGACATTGCTGATTTTGTTGCTGAAATAAAGGGAATTACTTCAGTCCGGTGGTTCTCAACTTCAGCTGCATGGTAGAAAGATGAGAAATCCTGCTATCAAGGCATCATCCTGTACCGATTAATTAGACTACCTGGAGGCAGGACCCAAGAATCAGTACAGTTAAAAGGCTCTGGATATGAGTTCATATACAGCTAAGATTACATGCTTCAGCATTTTCTTGACTGATGCTTGTTTTTAAGACAATATATATATTTTTTAGATTAAGAAATTATCTTTATATTTTAATTTTACTATTTTAATAAGTTTTAAAATTTTTATTGATGTGATTTTATGATTTTCTTCATAGAACACCTAAGACACTGAATTTCATTATAACACAATTACATCTGTTAATGTAATGATGCATATTAATGGACTATAATATTGAGCTTAAACTATACTATATTTTGTAAATAAAATTCACTTAGTATGATGGTTTTTACTGTCCTATTTATTGTTTGTACTGATGATTTTTCCTTGATATTCATAAATGAATATGCTACTTGTTTTGTGTGTGGGAAGTCATCCACGAGTTTGGTTTCAATGCTGCACTGAGATAATAAATATACTCTGGGCCTTTTCCTCTGTTTTGTAACAGCCAGAGCTGGTATTTGAGTGGATTTTTTTCTTGCAGTTTGGCTGAATCCCCTTGCAAAGCTCATGTGCCATTGCTCTCCTGTGGATGGGAGGCTGAGCTGAGGTCAATGGTTGGATGTCAACATCATTTTCTTCCTGTTCAGGAGAGACCAATTAGTTCAGATTCCCTTTTCTTACTGTGCACATTTTAATGAATTATATATTTAAAAAGTCAGCCAGGTAAGCTGGGCAGTGGTGGCTTGAGCCTTTAATCCCAGCCCTCAGGAGGCAGAGGCAGATGGATCTCTGTGAGTTCAAGGCCAGCCTGGTCTACAAGAGCTAGTTTTAGGACAGGCCCCAAAGCTACAGAGAAACCGGGTCTCAAAACAAACAAACAAACAAACAAAACCAAACAACAACAACAACAAAACAAACAAAGCAAGACAACACACACAAAAAGCAGCTATGTAACCCAGGTTGAGTTTCTAATTGATTTACAGAGATCAATATTTTGAAGATTCCTTAGCTCTCTCAGTTTTGGCTGCTTGTTTCCATTTTATGATTTCTTATTTCTTTATTTTGATCAAGTCAGATAATAATTTATCCAATTTTAAAACTTTTTAAAAAATATTTATTGACATTACTTTCTGCTTAGTGCTCCCAAGCTTATCAATTTCTTTTACCTTTAAGTGCTTTTATAAATATTAAATGTATTTATTTAGTTTAGATCCCAGCCCAGCCACATTTTCCACTCCCTCTTCTCCTCCCAGTCCCTCTCCCTACCTCCTCTGCCCTCAGCCCCCCAATCCACCCCTCCTCCATTTCTGTTTAGAAAAGGGCATTTTCCCATATGAATTGCTTTTTATCTGGGTTATTTTTTCCTAACAATTTGAGACAAATTCTATTTAAAATTTTTATTTAATGTTATTGTGTGTGTGTGGAGAGAGGACACATGCAGGCCACAGAGCATGTATAGAGGTCAGAGGACGACTTTGTGATATAAATTCTCTTCTTCCATTTTTAAGTGGGTGTTGAGAAGGGATGCAGGTCATCAGGCTTGTGAACTGAGTGTCTTACCCCCGAGCCATCATGCTGGTCCCCATAATTTGAGACAGATTATAAATTCATTTATTTTTCATCCTTCTGTTAAAATGCTAACAAGTATCGATTTTCCTCCACGCCCCTTCTACCTATATACCATGGATTCTGAAATATTAACATTGTTTTCATTAACATCACGCTACAAAAATTCTCCAATTTAAGTTTGTATTTCTTTTTTTTTTTAGCCAAGTGTGGATTAAAACTTCAAAAATTATCTCACAAAGATGCCCTTTTGTTTCTCAAAAAACAAAAACAAAACAAGTAGTCAGTCCACTTTGTTTATTTCATAGTTATCAGAAGTCATTTCCTCCACTGGAGATTTTCTTTTTGGCTTAGTATGTTTTCCCGTGTTTTTGTATACCTTGTGGTATACTTGACTCTCGGGCACACTTTCAAGGTGCAGAGTTTGATATATATTCATATATTACCGTATTAATTGTGTTAATTAGGTCTTTGCTTTTCTCTTTCTTCTTAATATGCCTGAGGTGAGTTAAATAGTCCACTAGTTGCATATTTATGAATGTGGCAGTGGACATTTGTGAACTAGGACATTTGTGTCCCAGATAGTGTGCAAACGCTCATCTTCTTTGTGGATCGAGCTCAGTGACATCGTAAAGGCTTCCTCCGCATGTCTAAACTTTACCTCGCTGCTACCCAGCTCACTTCCTATGCCCCTTTTCTCATCTGCGTTTACTATACTTTTCTCCGTTCTCAGGCCTTTCAGCCTTCTTCAACCACTGTTTACTGGTGCCTCCCAGATACCTTTGCCTTCAGTTTTGTTTCGTGATCCAACTTGAAGATCTTTTCTTTTCGGACAAAGTTCATTTACATGGATGTGCGTGATTGTTATTTTTGGTAGAATTTTTGCCATCTTATTTATATTTTTCATATATCATTCACTACATGTTCTGCTTTCTTCTGCCCCTCTGCTTAGTTTTTCTAGTATTTAGCAGAGATGTGATCTACTCTAATGGTTCTCTTTATAATCACATCTTTATTGTAATATCGTTCATTTCATAATTCAGAACAGATGGTGTGATTTGTAGAACACGCTGGGTTAATGGATGACATCTGCTGGTGGCTGGTCATGGGTAGGGATGGTGCTTCACCTAGGATCTCAAAGCTGTATTAAAGGCTAAGGCTGCCAGTATCTCAGCACACCTGGGAGCCCACCTGCTGATAAGCTCTACTATCCCTTAACAGTGGAAGTATATTAATAACTTCCTTTTGCTTTCCATGCAGTGCACTTTGTCTACTTGTCTTATGCTTTTCTTTGTATGGGATTGTATTTCTGTGACTTACTTATCAACTTTATATAATATCTGTTAATTCCAGCTGTTACAGATCCAGCCATCAAGATGGGCACAGCCACTTTTTCTTTCCTGTTCCCACTTAATGTCTGGGTGGGAGGCTAACTAGATCTCTGCTACTTTATTGGAGCCCAGATGCTTTGTGACTTTCTAGTCCTCAAATTTGTTATTACCTTTGTTTTGGCTTTATTACGTATATGCTCAATTTTGCTGCTACTTAAACACTCAATGTGGCTGTTGCTTACATATTCAGTATGGCTGTCTTATCTTCTAATGCTATCGTATTATCCTTAGGTCTTCATCACTGTGAATTTTTTTTTCTTTTTTCTTTCTTTGGTTTTTCGAGACAGGGTTTCTCTGCAGCTTTTTTAGAGCCTGTCCTGGAACTAGCTCTTGTAGACCAGGCTGGCCTCGAACTCAGAGAGATCCGCCTGCCTCTGCCTCCCGAGTGCTGGGATTAAAGGCGTGTGCCACCACCGCCCGGCTCCACTGTGAATTTTTTATCTCGTTTGTTGAGACAGGGTCTCACTCTAGCCCAGCTCACCTATAGCTCTTGACAGTCTTCCTGCCTCAGCCTCCCAAGTATTTAATTTGGTTTTAGATGATTGTTTTCTACATTGTGACCTTGCTACTCCAAAGCACTATTAACAAACATCTGAGCATCACCTGGAAGTGTGTTAGAAATGCAAAATCCTGGGCCTTCTCTCAACTTAGTTGAGGCTGTGTTTTAACAAAGCCCCCAACTGAGTTGTACACATGAAAGGCATTGCTTTCCAGTGTTTTCTGCATAATCTAATCTTTGGAGTCCCTGATGGTTTTGTCTTTTTCTTTTTTGGACCTCGGCTAGCCTACCCCCCTTTTGCTCCTTTTGTTTTACCATACGCTCTCTGCTTTTTACTCCGTTTGTTCTGTTTCTTTGGAGACACTATTTAAACCCATGGTGAAACTTTCATTATAGGATGCATTAAAGACAGCTGAAGATTCTTTGACTCTCCTCTCAGTAAAAACTAGGGCTTAGGACCCTTTATCTTGAGACTGAATGAGTGTGTTTGAGAATGAATAGAGCCTGGGAGAAATGAAGCTATGTCAGCTCTGCACCCAGGCCTACAAAACCAGTTGCTTCAAGTTTCTGTTGGAACCTTGAGCTGTCTACAGTGTGGGGGAGGATGATTGTCCCAACACCACCCTACTGGACAAGCTCTACTGAGAGGCTTTGAGAGTACATAGAACGGGAAGTAGCTCAGTCACACCCAGGCTTCTAGACTTCACCCACAGGATGCCAAGTACCAGATTGAGGCTTTGGGTTTCCAGACCACAGACTCAACTGTTGAATACTAGCAGGAGATCCTTACCAGAGTCATATAGGGAGAATCACCCAGCTAGGTCCTGCTTCATTTTCTGTCCTGTTAAAATATGAGATACAATCGTTTTAAGGTAGTTTGTCATAGCAACAGACACCTGGGATAGTCACAGTTTCCTTCTGCCCTAGGGAATATACTAAGTCTTTATGTATTGCTAAGTTTTGCTTATTTTCAATATATCTTGTTCTAATGTTGTTCTCCTAATGCCACAACTATTTCCTATTTTATTGCTCAACCCTGGTAAAACTGAGATTTTCTAGACCAGCTGTGTCCAAAGAGTAGCAAAACAGAGAGAGAGAGAGGAAGAGCAAGGTCCCATGTGTTTTAATGTGGCTATATAAGGAGTTGAAGGAAGGATGGGGAGTTGATTTAAGCTGGTAAATGTGTCAAGGTCCTGTTAGGCTTTGGCTAAATGGTAGACTTCAAAACTTTCCCAGGAAGATATGCTCAGTTGGTAAACAGAAACCAAAGAGCTTTAGTAAACAAAACATCCAGAGAACAATAAGAAAGTGATCCTGCTTGGAGGATATCCAGCAGGAAGAAAGTGCTTCCCACAGCTCAGCGGCCACTTCTCTCAGCCTGGAGGCAGCACTTGCTCTTCTTCTTTCCTGTCTTTGCAGTTTCAGCCCTCACTTTGGCTTTCCTTTTCTTACCTTGATAAATGTCCCTTGGAATGTTTTCAAGGTCTGTTTTGCTCTTCCTCTAAATTTTCTGTGCAATGTAATTCCCCGGCAGTGACGGTTTGTTTTGTTTATTTGTTTATTTTTAAGACCGTTCTTACTTTGGTCTTTATCCACAATATTTGTCTCCCCTTCCCTCCCCTCATTAAATTTTTTGTTTAAAAAATTTATTTTTTGTCTTTAGGTGTCAGTTTGAGTAAATGTAAGGCTATTTCCCAACAGCAAAAGCCTTGGCCTTTACTGTTGCCAGGGAGTGGTTTGCTCTTGAGCTGCCCAGCTACCCCTTATAGCTCACATCCAGCCTTTCCTTTCTCATTACCACAAGACAGTCTTTTAAGCTACAGCTTTCCTGTATTTCCACTGAGGTATGACTGGGATGGATACATTTTAATTTTCTTTGTTTGAGGTTTACTCTGATACCTCAATCTGAAGAATCTTGCCTTTCATCGATTTTGGAAAGAAGCTATTAACTATTAAAAAATAGTTAACTATTAAAAATATTATTTTTTTCTTCCAGCATATTTTATTCACACTTTCTAGTTGCTCATATAAGACATATTCATAGTCTCCATGTTCTTTTACTATATTAAAAATTCATTTAATCTCTCTTTAGTAGGCTTTTCAATTTACTCAAGTATGTATTCTTGATAATTTCAAAAATGGCCTCTGCCTTCTTATTAAATCGATTTATGGTGCAAAGAAATTATATATGTGATGGTGTTGTGGGGAGTTGTGCTTGTCCTGAGACGGTCAGTAAAGGATAAAAACTGGAGATACAGAACCACCAAGTACCCCACATCTCAAAGAGAGCCCCAACAACTGGGGCTTGTAAAGGTTAGCCTAATGGGTCTGCTACCTCTGTAAATACATAGGCATTTTATTATATAATCAAAATGTAAAGGAGAAAAGCAATCATGGGGCCATGATTCTTCAGTGTAGCAATGGGTGCTCCCCTGCTCTGCTTGATCAGGAAGTAGAAGTATCAAATGCCATTGATACCCCATTTTCCAGCTGAGTAGTGGACATGTGGATGATCACTCTATAGTAAGGGACAAATGAAGAGACTGTAAGAACAATACTGGATAGAGCAATATGGGAGATCCAGGAGGAAACCGGGAGCCCTGCCTACTCCTTGGTAGACTAAATTCATTTGGGCCCAGTAGACATTGGAGGAAGACAAGTAGACACTTGGTAAAGCAGGAACCCTGGGTACTGCTTTACTTTCTATTAAGTCAAATTTGTGCACAATGATTACAAGACAGAAGGAGGAGTCTAGGTCACATCACCAACTGCTCTGTGGATCCTGCTGGAGAACCAGCTCTCTGCCCCTGCACTGTAACCTTGTTCCTGAAAGACCAAGGGGAACTCCAAGTCATAGCTCTGCCATTTCCCACACCATCAGAGAGAGAGAGAGAGAGAGAGAGAGAGAGAGAGAGAGAGAGAGAGAGAGAGAGAGAACAATCTTCATCTTATCTGGTCAGGTACCCAGAGAAGACCTTGCCCATTGGGCCAAGTCTCCCCCATGTCATTGGCTCATCAGATCGAATTCCCACAACAGATTAGGCATTTTACTAGATTCCATCTGTGAGGAATGGCCACTGGGGAAGGAGACGGCATGAAGCAGTAAGGGTGGACCTTTGAGATAGGAGCTGAAACCTGTGGAATATCACCACTAGTGTTCCCACAAGGAGCAGGTAGCCCAAAAGAATGCTCTAGAGAATTTATGAAGGTGTCCATCTGGGCTTTGCCTTTCCAATCCTTTCGCCTTTTCAGCATCTTTTGTTTCTTTCATTAGTAGATTTGATGTTACCACATTAAAATATCTTTTTCCTGCTTTTAACTATGAGCAAGCCTATTTATTGCCTTCTCCCAGACTTGGCTTATTTTAAAATTTCATTTTGTTTGCTCTAATCATTTCAGCATTGGTCTTTTAATTCCTCTTTTAAAATAATTTTTTATTGATTCTTTGAGAATTTTATATCATGTACCCCAACCCCACTCATTTCCCAGTCTTTTCCTGTGTGCCCTTCAACCTTATAGCCTCCCTCCAAAAGAAAATTCTAAAAAATAGAAATAAATTAAAAATAAATTACTTAGTGTAGCGGCATTTCAGTTGTCTTTTAATAAGTAAAGCTTGCCTGCAGATCAGAGAGAAAACAGCCCCACTGGTCCATCTTACAGACCAGGCAGTGGTGACACACGCCTTTAATCCCAGTAGCCACACTAGTTGCCATAGAAACTGGGCAGTGCTTGCCTTTAATCCCAGTGGTGCACACCTTTAACCCCAGCCCTAGAGAGGAGTATAAGAGATTCCTGAAGGCAGGATGGCCATTTCGGACTGAGGTCGAGGTAAGAGCCAGTGGCTGACTGCTTTGCTTTTTGGGGTCTTCAGGCTGAACCCCAGTTTCTCTCCCTGAGTTTTTTATTAGTCATGCTTCAATTTAATTTTTCTTGTTTGTCCTGATGGCCTTGGGAACCCACGGTGTGTCACATAGTACACCCTTCTGCCCAAAGGGCTTTACTCGTAAATGTTTATTGCAATGAGTCATTGGTCTGGTTCCGGGTCTCTGGCTTCTGCTACACTACTGATACCAGACCCTCACTGAGACTGTGGCATGTCCAGTTCCATCCTGAACTGGATGGAGCTCCACAGCTCCTGAACCACTCCTCTTCTCTCTCGCCCATCTCCCCACCACATTCTTACTCATCATAGTAGCACCCAACATGTGCCCTCTTGCTGGCTGGCTTCCACTGGCCTGCGTCGTGGTAGGCCAGGCCTGTGGCCTTTCTGGTCTTTTAATTTCATTAGGCTGTATTCTCATCTTCAACCAGCTGGCGTTTAACTCACTACTCCACAGTTCGATGCCAGTCTGCTGTGGTCCATCCCCCATGGGTTGGTGTCTGCCCTTCTGTCCAGGGAGCCTGTCACCATAGTCTTCCTTCACTGGCCCAGCCCTTCCTTGCAGCTATGACTGCCTGCTGTTCTTCATGACCAATTCTCACATCTGCCTTTGCTCCATGAAGTCGGGGTTTCTGATGCCATCAGACAAGAAGAGGCCAATTCTCATCAGCAACATAGAACCCCTTAGTTACCTTCTGGGAACTAAGTTCTGAGGAGCCTGTGAAAATGAAGACAGGACCATCTGGATATCAAAATAGTTCTAGCATCATTGTGGTCTCTGGGCAGTACATGCAATTTTTTTTTTTTGTATTTTTTCAAGACAGGGTTTCTCTGTAGCTTTGGTGCCTGTCCTGGAACTAGCTCTTGTAGATCAGGCTGGCCTCGAACTCAGAGATCTGCCTGCCTTTGCCTCCCGAGTGCTGGGATTAAAGGCATGCGCCACCACCGCCTGGCTACTTGTGAATTTAAAAGTAAGAGATGGTCTCTTCTCAAGGAAAATCCCACTAGTGAGAACTGAGTTTTGTAGCTTAAGCCTGAGGGCCTTGTCATGCCCAGATTTGATGTGCTTCTTTCTATAGCAGAGTTTGTTGGGAAGAAGAACTGTCCTCCCTGTGGTCTTATTGAGCCCCACACTTCAGATGGATGTCATCCGCCGCTACAATAGGACCAGTAGAATCAGTCAGTGAGGCTTGGTTTTGAATCCTAACATTGCTACTACGCAATGATGGGCAAATGGCTCACCCATTGTGAGCTCCTGTTTCCCCATGTTGCTATCAACATGCAGAGTTACAGTGAGGGTCAAAGCTGAAAGCCAAGGTACAGATATGTTTGACAGCAGACTACAGTATTAAGCGACTTTTCTTTGCATCCAACCAAACCTACACAGGCATGAACTCGGGTTTGTATCTTCTTTGCTTTTTTCTTTAATTTCATTAAATCAAATTAAATTATTAGAGAAAGTTGTAGTCTGAACTTCCCATAGCTATTGAAAATATAAATTTAACTGGAAGTTTCAGCAATGACATCTACTGTGCAAACAGTCGCTTGTGAGCACAGACCCTGTTGCAGTTGAGCAAGGTTTCTAGGCCTGCTTATTGTTGTACCCTGGGCTGACTTCATTTGAGGACAGCACCAAGAATCGATGATTTCTTTATCACTACAGCCATTGAAGCAGAGTACAGAGGAGTAAATTTCTAGACTGGAGATTTGGAGGTTGGGGATGATTAGCCACGGGCTCCTGCCTGGGTGGAAGACTATGAAAAGGCCAGGTGGTAGGTACATGAAATTGTGTGCTCGTTTGCTCATGGAATGTGCCAGCTCTAAACCCTGTTTTCTGCAGTCTGAAATGGCTTGCAAGGGAAATGATAGAATTGAGAGCCTGGTGTTAGAGTCCAACAGACCTGGAGTTGATCGTGGTAGAGGGTCGGTGTCCTGCAAATTGTGTCTGTTATTACCTTTACTTGCTGGTGTTTGCAGATATTGTTTGGCCATCCCCTATAACTCCCAAAGTCTTCTTTTATCCTCCCTTTGACCACATTTTGTGCTTTGTAGATGAGTAGATGCTCTCCTTACATAGCCAAGTCTCAAGTCATCCTTCTGTTGGGATGAGACATCCTTAGAAGTCCAAGAATAAGTTTAGAGATGATGCTGAGGGCCAGAGGAAGCACGTGCCAAGCACTCACCATGCCTCGGATGCTATATTAGGTAGCCGTGAGGTGTGGACACATTTGATCCTCATAGCTCTCCTGTAAAATGGTGCAGTTTTTATATCTATTTTATAGATGGGAAACTGCTGCTAGGGAGGGTGGCCCCGTTGTGTGGGTTCCACAGCTGTGGTGGGTAGCCATCTGTGAGCTTAGCCGTGGGCATGCCTGAATACTCAGTATTCAGCTGCGCAGTTTTCTTCTGCGGGCTCTGCCAGACAGACATCTAGGACCCCAGCTTAGGTGATCCTGAATTAGATGCTCCTGTCTTCAGCAAAGACAGTTTTTAAAAGTTACGAAATGCTGGAATAATGGGTTCTTCGTGTGGATGCCTTCAGACACATCTACCAGACAACCTTTATGGCATTACCCCTATACTGAGAAAAAATGTAAATTATGCAGTGATTTTAAAAAGATAAGGTCACCTGTCTTCATTTGATACAGTATGAGTAAGGCATTTTTGGAGCTTGTTTTCAAAACAAAGGAAGTTGAACTGAAGAAGTCATTTCCAATTATAAAAACCAGGCAGAACCCACCAAACTGAACCTCATAAAATTAAAGATAAATCCCCAGGAGGGCATCCTTACTAATTCATACATTTAAAAACAAGATGAGGCAACATTCAATCCAACAGAAAGAGTTTTGAAAAAAGATGATTTAGGAACTACCCCATTGAGCAGGAGTTAGAAGTTATGAATAATTTTTTGGTTTATTCTAAAATTGACTTATATGGGCACAGTGTATGCGGTATAATGGTCCACGTTCTGAAACATGTCTTTGCCAACCAAACAATGAAATAACGAGAACAATAACAAAGGGAAGCTCTTCAAAGGCGGCCTTCATTTACATTCCAAGATTACTGGCCTCGTTTCCCTGGTGAAATAGCCTTGCTTTACCCGACTGTCCAAAAGCATAATCAGGTGCTACCAGGGGCTTTGCCCCGGCAGACTGCGTGGAGAATATTTGAACGCTGCCAAGACTATAGGTGCCTGTTTCAAGTTGTCATAGACTGTGCTATAGCATGTCATAAATAAGGAAGGGGTATTTACAAATCTGACACTAAAAATGTGTTCCTAAAATATCTCGTGTGTTTCCTGGCCATGTCAGCATAGAAATAATGTTTAGTATTTGTTTATTTTACTGGACCACCCCATGAACCTAGGGAAACATGTTAGAAAAAAAATTATAGCTACGCCAACTATTCTGGGAGATACACGAGCCCTCCATGTTTATCAGGTTGAGGGCACTGTATTTTGATGTCAATAAGCAATTTTTCCAGCCCGGTCTCCTGCCCGACCCTTTTAATCCATCAATATATTATTAGAGATAAAGTTGGTGGATGCCTGCTGCAGTTAGAAGATAAATGACATCTCTGAAGTCAGGCATTAAAGACTAGATTAAGGCCTTGTGACACCGTTTTCAGTGCTCATCTGTGCACTTCTGTTCAACCTATCACACTGAGTGACAAGAAAGAAAAATAATGAACTGGGCCAGGGGAAGAAGAAGAAAAAAAAGGCAGAAAAAGAGAGAGATTTTTCCCCTCTAACACACAAACTACATCAGTTCACACTCGGGATTAGACTGCATTTAAAGAAAGGAAGAAAGAAAAGAAAAGGGGAAATTGGGGAGGACTGGGAAGGGCCGGCTGCTCTATAAAAGTGAAAATAGGCAGGCGAAGGGGACGATAGAGACACGAATTCCATTTCTGCTCGGCCAGTGTTGCTTTTGGTATTCCCACCTGCCTCCCGGCCTCGTCCATCCTCAGGGCTCCCAGTTGGCTTCTAGTTGCTCTAGGGATGGACGCGATCCCTGAGGTGGGAACGCCTGTATAAATCTTGTTGAGAGGCAGCACTTGGTTCTCAATCTTGGTGAGTCACACTCCTTCATCCTTGCCAAATGATTTCCTTCGAGCTGCCATCGTTGGTGTGGCAGGAGATACCTGAGGCTTTTCTAGCACTGCCTCTGATAGTGATTTGAATATGTCTCCCCAGAAGACAAATATAAATGCTGAACATTTATTTTTTCAGTCCTGTGGAAAACAGCAACCACAGATGAATTGTATGGTAGAACTGAAAACAGGGACGGATGCTGGTGAAGGGAGAGGGTACGTGGCAAGGGCCGTGGGGTCTACTCTAAACCCTATTAGGTCTCAATGCTCATTCTCAGGCGTTCATTTAGAAGTCAAGCTGCCCTCCCCTTTCTTACTATGTTTGGAAGAACATGAGTAGTGTTTTCCATGTTGACTTTGCTGCTGACAGTTTGACAGTCCTCATACCTGCCTGAGTCCAATGGATATCTCTGTGCACTGTAATATTCTTGGCATCTTTCACAGTGACCATCTTATACAGGGTCTTCCACTGGTATCTAATAACTGATTGATGGCTTCCACATACCTTTCTTTGGCTCCAACCTCTTTTTGAACTTTCTCTAGCCTTGGCTGGCTATATAATAGATTGCTCAGCCATAATATATGTCCCTCATCTAGAGTCCAACATCTGGCTTCACGACAAGCTTCTCCTGCTGTTCATGTTGTCCTGTCCTCTGATCCTTTTCATTGTTGTCTTGTGTATCCCTTGTCCTTTATTTCATTGTCACCACTTTCTTCAGACCCAACCCAAGGTCCCACTCTTCAAGATTTATCTCTTGATTCGTTTGTTTTTTTGGCTTGTTTTTTTGTTGTTGTTGTTTTGTTTTTTGTTTTTTTTTTTTTTGGTCCTTCAAATCCATCATTCTACTCATGCTCAAATTGATTTCATGATGATATTCTCAATTTTAAGATCTCTTATCAACTATAAAGCAAATTTTGAATTCTTTATTATGTTATTAAAACCCCATATATTGTGGTCCAAATGCCTTTTTCTTCCCCCCTTTCTGTTCTTCTTCTAAAATTTAGGCTTCCCCAAAGTAACTGTCTCTCTTTGAACATGTTTGTTGTTTTACTCTTGTCTGTTCCTTTGCTGTCACTCTGCCATGGTTTGAGAGTCCTTTCAGGGCACCCTCACCTGTCCAAATAATTGACCTCTGGATCACCATTTCTCATTGCCACTGTTCTTTCAGCGAGGCAAATATGATTTTAGTCTCATGTTGCAGGAACACACTTGGCTATGGATATCAAAACCTAGCTTGTATCAAAATGTCAACTAATTAGAAAGCTTTGGCAGTCATAGAAAAGGTAAGAGCTTCAAAAAGCAAAACAAAACAAAACCCCCCAAACCCACAAAAGGGTAGGAGCTAAAGGAATCCAAGCCGAGGCGGTGTAGGACTGAGGTGAAACTGCGTTTCCCAGACACAACAGGACAGTTGCACATGTGAGCTGACAGCAGCTGTAATCGCATGCATAAGATCTATATAAATTCAAGGAGAACACAATCCCAACAGGAATGGAGGAGGAGATGAGAAGTCCCACCCTTAGCTGAGGAACTATTTATTGGCAATTGATAGCTGCTGGGAGGCTGGGGAGGGGGACAGAGACAGAGAGAGACAGAAAGATAGACAGACACAGAGAGACAGTTGTTTTTGTTCAGGAATATGTCACGGGAGAGCCTACCCATCCTCCAGGGAGTAGTTGACTATCACTTAGGCATATAATGGCAGTGGTAAGTTGACTTCATGGGTTTGCACAAACAAAAAGAACACATGAAACTGGAGGAAATGGTGGTGGAAGGCATAGGAGAAGAGTTGGAAAGGAGAGAATGGAGGGTGGATTTGACCAAAACACATTATATGCATACATGGAATTCTCAGCCAATAAGAAAAAAAGAGAATCTTTCTGTGTCTCAGGTGGGCTTGTAGGATGGGGGAGCACATTGTTGACAGTGGACTCACATTTTCCTAGCAGAGACACATGAATACAGAGCTCTCTGACCATAAGGGGAAAAGGCCTGATGAAGACCTTTGATTAAAATAGTAGTTATCAGATGTCTATTTCTAAGTCAGTAAGTAAAGCTTATTATGGGGAGAGAAATACTATGATTGGTCTAGCTTGGGCACTTGCCTTCCAGCTTGGCCAGAGTGTGGCCAGCTACAGAAATGGACAAGCTGTTGCCATTCCTTCCTTACTTTATAGTTTCTCCATCAGGAAGTGAAGTCTGTCTTCTCACCCCTGAATTTGAGTTGGCCTTGGCCTTCATTTTGGAGTGAGTATGATGTAGCGTAAGTGGTACATTTCCTGTTCCAAGCGCCCTACTTTAAAGCCCATCCTGACTTTCAAGACATTTGTCACCAATATGTTAACAAATTTGGGTTTGTCTGTCCTGCACTGAGCTATGTGGACCAGTTTTTCTTGCAACCCCCACTTGACAAGCAGTCAAACAAGCACACACAAGAAGCAGAGCTAAGCAGCGGTCCATTGGTGTCATCAGTGTGTTCAGATAGGACCCTAAGAACAACCTGGGCATGATTGGACTGAGATGCTGACCCATGGTTACATAAACTATGGATGCTTTAAGACACTCTCTTTTGGGTGTTTCATCATACAAAAGTTTAAATGACACAAAGTCAAAATTCCTATAACAGCTGTTTCCTTACAAGCACATGACTCAGAGAAGAAGATGATTTCCCAGAAAGAGGATGGCTTCTGGGAAAGCCATGGAAGGCAGGAGCACTTCTGGGTACTTAACATGATCCTATTGCACTCTTTGTTCTCTACAGCGAGGCAATGGCCCCCTAGAGCCGCCCCTGATCTGTATTATCTCTCCAGCGCTTAGTGGAGGCTCCCAGGAAATGTTAGATGAAGGACTACATGGGATGTTATTCTTCGATAATTCTAATTTGTGTATGTATTAGCCCTAAGGATTTTATCACTGACTTACCTACTAAGGATATTCCTAAAAAAAAAAAAAAAAAATCTTTGCATGCCGCATAAAAATGCAAATCTGTTGCTATACCTCAGGAAGAATTTTGATAAAACTCAGGGATAGGCGGGAGTACTTCACTGAAAGGCAATGCTTCTGGCTGTGCACACACCACAGTTTTTATCTGTCTTCTCCAGCAGAGGTTCCAGCATGTGGTTGACTGGGTCTGTTGCTTTGGGACCTGAGGAGAGGCTGTACATTATGCTATAGCAGAGCAAAGCTGCTCATCTCAAGGTGGCCAGGAAGCAAAAGAGGAGAGAAAGGGTATGGGGACAAGACGTGCTCTTCAAAGAAAGACCCCAAGAGCGCTGTGTCCTTCCTTCAGCTTACCTCCATTAGCCCACTCAGTTATGGAGTTATCAGTAGATTAGTGTTTAAGCCAGCATTCTCATGATCTGGTCATATCTCAATTGCACGCTCCAGCTGCGGACCAAACTTCCAACATGTGATATTTTGGGGGGATATTTTGTATCCAAACTACAGGAGGAATCCTTTAGGATGACCATCCTGTACATCCTCAAGTGCCCGTCTTGCTATTGTTGCCTCATTAACAGGAGAAATCTTGGTGCTTTCCAGGCTTTATCCCATCTCATGTGCTATGGGGTTGTCATCTTCTGGAAATGGTCATGCATAGGAGGGCTTATTCTCCTTGCCTGGCCTTCAGCAGTGGCCCCAAGATTCATGAGAAGACATCTGAATTGTTGATGGGCTTTCAGTATTTCCAGGGAAAAGGGGTGATGGAAAGAGGCAACTGCAGTTAAGCTTTGGGTGATTCTCCAGCTATAAGTGTAGTCCTGTCCCCATAGCAGGACCACAGACTACTCCTTTCTGATACAATGGACCCAGAACAACATATTGATGATATACACCTT
The DNA here is from genome assembly GCF_903992535.2 of Arvicola amphibius. Classification (NCBI taxonomy): domain Eukaryota; kingdom Metazoa; phylum Chordata; class Mammalia; order Rodentia; family Cricetidae; genus Arvicola; species Arvicola amphibius. Next base: position 166,446,731 of record NC_052049.1, on the reverse strand, counting down.
GAATCCCAGTGCCTGATAGCCTAGAACTAGGAGAACCACCGTAGTTCAAAGGCTAGCCCAGGTTGCATTCTTAGTATGAGGCTATCCTGGACTTTGAAATCTTTGCATCAAAAACAAACAAACAAACAAACAAACCAAGAAAAACAGAAACAGAAAACTAATCTCAAAACCACACCTACCAAACCGCTCCCTAACACCCAACAAAATAAAACACAGCAACAGCAAAAACTAAACCCCAACAAAAAGAATAATGTATTGAATACTAAAGAGCTTAAGGTAGACAGTGTAGGTCTTGATATGGTTCATCATGGAAAGAAAAAAAGCTAAGGGTTGAAACTTAGTGACGGCTGTATGTCACACAAATCTCAGCTCTGTAGATTTCTTTCGATGGTCCATGTCTAGCACAGCTCTCTGAGAATGATATGGATGCTGTTGTCCCAGACAAGCACACATTGCTTGAGTCAGTAACAAACAGAAAGTCACCTGTGTCTCACTGATGAAACAGGAGAATCTCGAACCCTCTAAGCATCCAAATGACATCACCTGGAGGATGAGAGCTGGGACCCACATCTATGACCATGCTATTCAGAGCCTCCAGGACTTCCTGACAGTGGTGCAATGACTCTGCCTCATGTGCTCCCATACCAGATGCTCCGTGGTTTTCTTGTTCTGGGAGGGATGCACTCTAAAGGCTGAGCACTGGGTAGACTCATTAAGATCACCCCAAGCTATTTTCTAGACAGAACCAATTTAAGAATTGGGGACAAAATTAGCATCCGTGAGTCAACAAAGGGCAGGACAGAACCCTGCAAGATGGAAGGAGAACCAACCTCACCAATCTTTCTACAGGCAAGAGGCAGGGGGGGAGGGTTAACCTTTGGACTCTACCAGTTCCTGAATGCAGGTGAAGTGGGGAAGGTCTTCCGCATAATGGGCAGGATGCCAACAATAGCTTTGCAAGTTTGTTGTGAGGATTACAGAAAGCACTGCGTTTTTATATCGCAAACAACATGCTGTTAATGAGTATCATTTTGCTTTGCTTTACTCTTTTTGTTCCCTGAAACACAACCCAATTCAAGCAATGCGTATTTATCAAGTCTCCACTGGAGGAATACTCTCTGGCGTTTGGAGTGTATGGACTAATTTTCCCCACTGCTAAAGCAGAATAAAGGAACTCAGATCCTTTGTTCTTAGAAGCCCAGGCTTTGTAAAAGCAGAGGCAGAACTGGGTCTCTGCAAGAAGATGTAGCCCGAAGAATCATTCTATTCCTAGAATCAAGGGAGCAGCTGAACCCCTAGCACTGGCAGAAAACTCCCCGGCTTTCCCTCTCTCCATGTACCTCATGGATTCCAGCCACCAACCAGTCAATCCAAAGCTGTCTGAGCTTTATTATTTATTTTTTTCAGTCATGTTGACCTTATGAGAAGGAATACTAGGTACTTTGCATAAAGACTACAACAAACTAAGACTGTTGGGAAAGCATGCTGTCTTCCCAGCTCTCGGGTGCTGATGGACACCTGCATGCCTTCCATGTGGTTTCTGATCCCCTCTGAGCTGGATTTCTCTGGTCAGGCTGTAGTGAGCCACGTCCCTCAGCCAGCTTTCCTTGCTGACAGTCGCCTCTCCTTCCAGCGCCTTCGTCATCTCTGTCTCCTTTTGAAGACTCTTTTTTTCAACTCTCTCTTTTTCAAAAGACTGCTTTGTCACAATTATTCAGAAAAAGGTTTTGCGCCTGTAGGAAATATTAATAGACTATTATGAGGTCCTACAACTAATTTTTCCACACATATCATCTGTCTTTGCATGGTTATTAAACTTCAACAATATTTCATGCAATGCTTCCCTGCTAAATTAATTTGGGCCCTTCTTTTCTGGCTTCTTCTTTTCTGTCCACAAGCTTTAAAATTAAATTGAATCTTCATAATTATAGCTTTTTGTTGTTCTTCCGCATATCTTTTTTCTTTTTTCAATTTCTCTATCAAAGGAGCAATAAAGACATAAAGAAGCAACATTAGAATCCTGAAATGCCCAAGTGGTCTGGAATTGGATGGGTTTGAGGTTGGGAATCTTTTAAATAGAAGGGGGGAGGGGTGAAGACATTCAGAACTGGAATAGAGATAAATTGGCCTTGATTTATCTCAGGGCAGTGGAAACAAATGAGAATTGTTCTCACAGCCACGAAACTCTCATGGTTGCTGGAGTTTTTTTATTTGTGTCAAGTAATGATCTCATTTTTTTTTAAAAAAGTAAATACTCTGTCTTTCTCTACATACCTGCACACACACACACACACACACACACACACACACACACACCCTTCCACTTGTGGCTAAATTTTCCTAAAACCATAGGCAGCTTTTAAATCTCCAATAGACCTTTCCCTTAGGTGTCTAAGAATCTTCATTGTTATATAACTTGAAATTGGGGGACAAACCCTAAAACTTTTTGTGCTGAGTGTTGACGTGGCCAGACACCAACCAAAGGAATGCTAGGGATTAGAACCAGTGAGGGGGCTGTGTTGGGAACTCTGAGGTAAAAAGCAAGTAAAAGCCTACTAGGGAAGGTGGGAGCACAAGCCAGCACCAGAGCCCTTCATGCCTCTTGTCTCCACTCACATTTTGCTTCCCATCTAGACTCATCATCTCACTAGTTCTACTGCTACAGTAGAAAGGAAATGGCCACACTGCTAGGCCATCGAGGTCTATCTGAATGACCCCTGCTCCCCTGTGAGAGGGATCCCCACAGATAGGGCCCATAGGAACTCAGGAAGTGATCAGTGGTTAAGAACACGGCTCTTGACCAGGACTCAGGTTCCATTTTCTGTCTTCTGGTCTCAGCAAGAACACGTGTGGTATGCAGACCTACAAGCAGGAAAAACACTGATGCACATTCGATAGATAAATAACTGAATAACAAATGAATGAATGCATAGTTCTAGTTGTTAAATAAAATATATAAAAATAAATCAGAAGAGGATTAGTGCCTCTGACTAGACTTAATGTCAGTTCCAAGCTGGGCAGAGCCAACCCTTCTCTCGCATGCATCCTATCAGTTCCTACTTGGAGTCGGGGAAGATGCAGGAGAGGCGTGGTGCTGCCTTCTCTTTCCATTTTCCTAGCCCAAGCTCTACTTTCTTCCATTAAGTTTTGCAAGAGAGCTTGGTAGTGAGCAGAACTGGTGCTGGGGTAGCCGTCGACACAGAGGCTCTTTCCACGCATCAAATCATACAAACAGATGCTTTCCCAATGCACCTAGGCACTGTGACTCACATTGACATTGCTCCCTTGTGTACCTTGTAGCAAGGATAGAAAGTCAGGGCAGGGTTTCAGTGTTCCTCAGCCCCTGCCATAATGTCAAAAAATACCCAGACTCTTTACTCCATGAAAGGAAGGTCACATGCCCACATGGAGTAGATTGTTAGAGCTGGACAGAAATAAGACGGGGGTGGGGGCTCAGATGGAGAATAGGTTTGGACTCTGGACCATTGTCCTGTTTGCATTTCACTGTGATGGACTGTTTTATCCATGCGATGAATCAGGTTAAGAGCAAGCAATATTACTCTGTGAATAGGATTGATGATGCTCAAAAGAGGGTGATCAAATATTGAATGAACAAACATTTCATCCACTATGAAACTGAATTCAAATAAAGATTTTTTTAAAAGTTTTCCATACTTGTGGAGCAGGAATTGACTTTTCAGATCACAGAAAAAGAACTTAGGGATGACCCACACAAGAAGCAGGATCCCAGTGGTGTTGGCTGGAATTCAGATATCAAGTCTGAATCTCACCATACACTGCTGCGCTGAACCCCACCGAACACTGCTGCCCTGTGCAATGTTACTCATTTACATGAGGTCTTTAAGCTCCAATCATAACACTATTTCATTTCTAAACCTATGAAATTCATCATTACTAGTTCAACCTTAGTGATTTCAGATTGGTAAAACACTAGTTAATGAAAACTATAATAGCACACTTGCCAAAGCAGTGAGACACTTTTTTTCAAAAGGAAGTTAGTTCTGAACAATTGCAACATGAGGGTCTTCTTTATAATGTATTCTCAAGAGAACTCAGAAAAGCTTCCAATTAGCTTTAGCTAGCTTATTTCTTACGCGTGGGGACAAGACATGGCTATAGCTGTCTTTGTTTCATCAATGGACACACCAATTCTTAAGGCAGATTGACTATTCCCACGGCGATGTCCACTCTGCAGATAAGAGTGGCCCATCTAGAAACCAGTCACTACAGCTTCGTTAGTCCAGTGAGGGCCATGCAACAGCCATAAAGTAGTGTGGTCTGGGTGATTGATCCTCAGATCCCAGAAGACCCGGGACCATCTGGTTGGTTGCTCTTTACAGTGGGAAGCCAGAGGTCTAGGTGTGAGTACTGAAGAGAAAAAACAAAGGGTTACTACAGTGACCAGTCAGTAGGGGACATCAATTACCAAGAAGTTGCTAACCCATCTTCCACCTAAATCGGCTTGTTTAAAAATTTAATCATTTTGGTCTGATGGACCAGAATTGTGTGCTTCTGGCTTGTGTGGGAGCTTACCCAGGAAGAGATCCTAGGCCCTACCCCTACGAAGATCCTAGGCCCTACCCCTACGAAGATCCTGCCCCTCAAAGCAGACCGGAAGCCAGCTGGACAGAGGCAACCATGTGCTAGGGCAAAGTAACAATATAATAACTACCATCTATTGAGTCTCTTGACTAAATTATTTAATTTAACAATAACATGGATCAGTGCGGGGAAGAGAGATAAGAAAACACATGTTCTGTGGTTTATTAATTTATTTAGAAGCCATTCGTAGAATGCTACTCCCCTCCCATCACTGCAGTGAGAATTGAAGACGCACAAATAAATAAGGAAAAGCTGATGTTCAGCAGCAAAATGTGCTGTCAATCAGAAAATGCAACGCCAGCTTGGACATTAGGCAATGTATAATTCTGATGGCGACTCCAGGAAAGGGGTTAACTTGTGTAGAAATGCAGCCAGCTTCGGAGAATTTGGGAGGATCAGAGAGGCCTAGTGCTCTGTGAAATGAAGCAGCTGCCAACAGCTCTCTGGTGAAGATCAGCACCTGCCAATGGCTCTCTGGTATCACAGGGGAGTCTGGAGGCTGGGTAAGAAAAAAGGCCAAGTTATAGTTGAGTCTGAAATGTCCCCAGCAGGCTTGTGTTTTGTGTGCTTGGTCCCAGCTGATGGCAGTACTTTGGGAGATACTGGAAACTTCAGGAAGCAGAGCTTATTTTGAGGAAGGAGATGATGGGAGGGGTATTAGGCTTGTTATTCCTGGCTGCTTCCAGTTTTACTTCCTGATCCCTGGTCCACTGTAATGTGAACAGTCTCTGCTACAATGAACTGAGCAGGTTGGACACACCTGCCTTCCACACCAGGAAGGACTGAAACCCTCTGAAACCAGGAGACAAATAAGTGTTTTCTGCCTTTAGTGGCTTCTGGAAGGTATTGCAGTCACAGTGACATAGCAATAACAAATACCCAGCAGTTGTAGGGAAAGAAAATTTAAAAAGTCCTCACAGTGTGGCAAGTAGCTCCCTCCCGCTCTACCCCCACTGGTCTTCCTGACTGATTGGACTTGCACCACCTCCCCTCGTCCCTTCTCCTTTCCTGCCACTCTCCCCCATGCCTCATCTAAGAGTCTCTGAGGCTCCACTTTGGTAGTAAGAATGACCAGTATTTGTAAAGTCCTTACATGGTGTTGTGTGCCACTCTAAGTTCTTACCGATGTATAAAATAATCTGTGTACCCCAATGAGGCAGACAGCATCTTTACCACCATACTACACACAGGATAACTGAGACCCAGGGATGCGGCTTTTCTCAAGGCACAAACAAGCAAAGAGAAGAGATGATTCGACAGGTCTTACAAATAGATAACCTGGCTCATTTTCAACTAGATCTAAATGCTCACCTGTAGTCTGGCTGCAGCCTCCAGCCCTCCCTCCAGTAACATTCACCTCCCTGCAAGGCCAACTGAATTCCTTAACAACCTTTAATGCAGCCCTTAGCTTCTACCTCTGCCTTGGCTTCTCTTTCATCCACCTAGAAGGTTTCCTTCTTTACATCGCCAGCTCTTAACACTTAACAGCCCCTTAAATACCACACTCTGTGCAGGCTGCCTTGACTCCTGAGTTGTGAAGAGGTTCTTCTTCTCCTGAATCCTCTCGATAGCCTAAATTCACCATGTTTCTTGGCACCTAAGGTAGACCTGCTTTCTTACCGTTGGCTCTGTAAGTTTCTCATAGTCCTGTCTTTCTTGTTGTAACCTCCACAGAGGCGACCTGAACAGGCTCCTACCACCTCCCCTGCCGGCATTCTCATCTGGTCATTACACGGACACACTGGCACTTAGGGCTACCAAGCAGGGTGTCTGGATGGCCTGGGTTATTGCTGGATATTTGTGACTATCCCGGTACCAGCCCCTTCTCTAGTCAGTGCAATGTGGCCTTGTGTTTAAAAGAGCTTTGGACATATTGGGTTAGAGAGCCATCTACTTGCTGATTTTGTGACCCTGAGCAAGCATACCTGGGGACTTGCTTCTGTAGGGTGGTCGGCCCTCCCTCATGTGAGGTTTTTTAAGGACTGAATGATTAATCATGTAAAGACTCGCTTGAGTTTCAACAATAGCGCTCGTCAACAGCAAGCCCATGTGGTGGGGTACCCACTGGTCCAGCAGCCCTCTTACCAAGTATTAATTGTTTTTGTTCATAAATCTGTTTTATAACAGTTGTGCTTAATAATGTCACCATGCAATTGAATTAAGTGTTACATAAACTGGTGAGGAGTGTGAAAAGAGGAATTGTTGTCTCTTTGGACATTAAATTGAACGCTTTTGATTTGCTAAAGGTGAGTCGCTGAAAAGTAGCTGTTGAATTGGATGCTAGTAGAATCATTCAAAAAGACTGGAGTAAAATCGTAAGCATCTAAAACGTTTCTGTAGATTACCTTAAAAGCCACCTCCAGTAACCCAGACCAAAGAAGACAAATAGTGCATGTTCTCTTTCATGTGTGGCAACTAGCTTTGAATCTTTAGATACACGTGTTTCACTCGGAATACCCATAAAGTTAGAAAAACAGTGAGAGGCCATCAGGAGGGGGTCATTGGGAGGAGGGGAGACAGGGTACAGCGATATAAAAGGAGGAAAAGGAATTATGGAACAGGAAGGATTAAATGAAGTGGGGGATGGGAGGACGGACTATGATGAGAGATAACTAAATGAAGACCTTATGAAAAGCCATGTGGGAACCTACCATTGTGGTCACTTTCTAAAATATACACAGATATAGAAAGAGTTTAAATGGGGTTACCCTATAATGGTGGACAAATACCCTAGACACCACATGCTAGCAAATAACTCCAGTACCAGGAATGGGCCGCATCTTTTTGAGTTGTTAGCCAGAGTGATACAATAGACCCTCAAACATTACAGTACATTGTCGGTGCTCTCGGTTACCATCTGTGCTGTTTGGATGTTTTTAACTTGATATAAACTTAGACATATTTGAGACAAAGAACCCCAAGTGAGAAAATGCCTCTATCCAGATTGCCTATAGCCTAGCCAAGTCTATAGAGTGTTCTCTTGATTAGTGATTGATGTGAATGGGACCAGCCCAAGGGAGATGATGCCACTCCTAGGCATATGGCCTTGGGGTGTATAAGAGAGCAGGCTGAGCAAGCCGTGAGGGGAAAATCCAGTGAGCGGCATTATTCCATGGCCTCTGCTTAAGTTCCTGCACTAACTCCCCTCAGCGATGGACCATGGTTTGAGAGTTGTAAGTTGAAATAATCTATTTCCTCTACAACTTGCCTTTGGTCCTGGTGTTTTAGCATAACAATAGAAACCCTAACTAAGACACAGCCCATAAATTGATGGTAAGACTGTACTGCTGAAAATAGAATATACTGAGTCATAAAGCATGGAGAAATCAAGGTGGTGCAGACTTTGAAGCTTCATTCCTACTGCTTAGCTTTCATGGTGCTAGAAGGTGCTACGCAGGCTGCCGGAGGAGAAAAGTAGTCGTCAGTCTCACCTAACTTCGGACCCTGTGCGCTGCAATAGCAATCATCCTGGCAAGATGTGCCCACTGCTACAGTAGTGGCATGAATATGATGGGAGCATTCAACCTTGGATTCAAGCATCTTCATGAGATAAAATCCATTCTTGGTACTGTTAGTCGGACTAGGTATGCCATAGGCCCTTGGGGGGGGGGAACCTACTACAATTACTCTGCTAAATGGACATACTATTAAAAGGACTCATAGTGACTTGGGTCTACACTCATAGATAAAGCTTCTTCATGAAGAATGTGGTACAACTGGAAAGGCACAAGAATATGTGACTGTGTAATAATCACCCACAAACGGGACATTGAACCGGTCCCCAATGCGCCTTCCTAAGCTCAGGGATCACTGTGGGAGAGGGGATGGATGACTACAAGGACCGTTTTCCAGGAACAAATGGGTGGATGCACATATAAACTTGCAGTGATTGCGACTGCATGCAGAGGCCTGAACAAGCTCAAGCTAGGCAAAAATCCCAGCATGGAGAGGAGGAGGTGGGCACAAAGTCCCACCCCTACCTGAGGAGCTCCTGGCATTTGACATCTTCTGGGAGAGGGAAAGTCAGTTTTCTTTGCTGGGTGTGAGCCCTGGTACGTAGTAACCACACACGAGGACAAATCCCACATTTAAGGGCATTTGGATAGCACAAGCTGGATTTTATGGGCTAAAAAGAAAAAAGAGAACTATCAGTGTGGGGGTGAATCTGGAGGCATTCGGGGAGAAGGACATGATCAAAAGGCATTGTACGAAATTCTCAAAGAGTAAGATGAACTCTTGAAATGTTATAGTTTTCATGGGCAGCCCATCTCCTATCTGTACTGCAGAGTGTTAGGTATAAGAAGCACTTTGATAACTTCTTTACTGGGTGAGCGAACAAAGAAAGCATGGGCCCAGAGTGGATGCAGAAAGGGCCATTGGCCCCTTGTTTTCTCCTGGTCTCACTTCTTCCGATACAGACTGAGAATCCCCACACTGTCCATCTGAGAGCTGCTCTTTGTGGCTGCAGGAATGACTCTGCTGAGACACAGGATCTGTCAGGGTTGAATGCGGGAGAATTCATGCTTCAGAAACCAACTCCTCTCTCAGTAATAGATGGTGGCTTCATGGTTAAATAGCTTGACTTCCTACTCTACCACTGAAGTATTGCTGAGGCACGTTCTAGAGCTTTCCAGCATCCTCCAGTTGCTCACAGTGGTAAAATTTGATAATGTTGGACAATGTAGCCTTTGCCAGCCTCAGTCTCTGCCCAAGTGAACCACTCATCTTGTCTCAAGGTGACCCTTTGGCAGAATGTGGATTAAGGCATCACCTTAGTTCATGTGTGCTACCCCAACAAAATACCTGAGGTTGGTTGATTTAGGAGGGTAATGTCTTCCCTAATACTTCTGGAGGCTAGGTAGTTCATGATGAATAAGGTAGCAGGTTGGACGTCTGTCCTCAATCTAGGATGGTACCTTGAAAGTGGTGTCCTCTTATGGCAGAAGGGAAAATGTAAACAAATAGGCTGGTTTCCTCAGGCCCGCTCTTAAGGCATTAATCTACCCAAAAGGGCAGTGCCATCATTAATCATTCCTCTGAAGATCTGATTTTTTAACACTAGAATAGTGGAGATTAAGCTTTAATATAAATTTTGAAGAGACACAGTCTGAGTGTAGCAGATACAGACCCAAGTCTAGGGGCTAAGACAACACATTTCCCTAGTCATGTAAGAAAAGATGCACAAAAGCGATACTAGCAAAGAACATGTTTACTCAGACTGAGTAAATTAAAATATTTCATCTAATGGAGGTTACAATAACAAGATATTTAGGCTTTGAAGTCATCACAATGTCACCATTTTAATTGTTGCAAAACCAGTTACTACTTACCAGGATAGATACTTTTAAAACTTTATAACTAAATATTTTCCTTATGTTTGTATTTTGGTTTTGAGAAATTTGAGCTATGAAAATCAAGCTTTAGTTCAGGCCAAAGTCAGAGAGGGGCGCGTTCTTTTTCTCTTTCTGCCTGAAGAGGGGGCTGTTCTCTTGAGAGTCTTCACAGGTCCATCTCAGCATCATAGTGACTCCGAAGCAGTACAGTGGTAGCATCTGGCTAAGACTCCCAGGCTACCGAGGATGGACCACGTATCTGCAGACCCCAAACCCTTTCTGAGCTTCAGTGACCTCTTCTCATGAAGTTTCCCAAGCCTTCAGTATGCATTAGGATGTCCGAAGGCCTCTCACTGCTTTGCCATCTTACCCCTATCTTATACTTAGCCGAGTTTAGACTGTATTCCAGGACCAGCATAAGGCATCATGCCAGACCTGATGAGGTCTGTAGATTCATGCAAGCAATAGCAGCTGCCTGGGACGTTATCCAACACTCCATCAAACCTCAATAACTATTCTGGGATGGCTGTGTTGGCTGGGCCAGTCTATTGCAGCCAATCCTCCACCCCCACCTGTGGTTAATCCCCCAGAGCCAATGATGAGCAGGCAACATCCGGACTGGGCATGGAAAGGTGAGCAAACTATACTGCCAATTGCCAGTCCCGTTATTCTCACCCCCCCTTGGGCAAATTTGGTTTCCTGGAATTAATTATTCAACAGGAGATGACAGCCGGTGTGTAGCAGTGCTGCTGGAAGAGAGAATAAAGAGGCACATTGGACACAGCAGCTGCGCCTCCCAGACCCTGAAATTTAAGATCTTTATAAATGATCTGTTAAAACTATAGTGACGATAAGCTTATGAATCATGATCTATATTAATCAGGGCTGCTGATATGGAAAGATTAATTGAAACGTGCAGTTCTACACAAATGATAAAGTGGTAACAATTTAATATCAGACAAGAAGAGTGAAGAAATTACACTCCAAGCTTCATGCATCATTACTATGGATATTAATATTTTACCCAGCGCAACAGCATCGGGAATCATAATGAAAATCCATAAGTGGTGCACAGACATGATTAAATACAACAGTCTTTAGGAGCTGTTTGGTGGCGGCAGTTGGGCCATATTTCACTCCGAGGCTGGTGATTCTGGTGATAGAGTCTAGACGAGGGTGATTAAAAATGGCTCCTCCTAAAGCCTGTTAACCTTTTACTACTAAAATGAATTTCTTTGATTTTTAAATTATGTTGTTCTCTTTGCTCTTTTCAAAACCGAACTTGATCTCAAACCTTGACAGGATGCTGGGTCCTGGGTACAGTGACAGTCATGATGAGATTTCTCAGTTACAATCCTTTGCCTCAGGGGTGTGGCGTTAGCTTGGATGTGCAGAATTGTGGGTCATTGTCTACCTTGAACCAGGGCTGGATGGATTGAGTAAGTCAGGGTCCAAGGGAAGTTCCCAACGAACCAGAAGTTGATACCACTTCCTCAGCCAGCCTTATCAGGATGGAGATGGAGATGACTATTCTGAGACACTGGTCTCATGACCCAGTTAATTCATTTACCAAGCAAACAAATATGTACACACACATGAGAGATGCAAAAATACCCTCCAGTGAGCATATACTCCAGGATGAAGAGATGAGAACTCTAATCAATGCAATGGCTTCAAAAAATTGAGGCAGAGAGAGTTGAGAAGGGCATCTTTGCCAGGCTGTTTTAACCCTGTGAAATCTCATTAGTCAAGAGTCTGTCTTGACTGCTTTTATCATTAGTTAAAACAAGGTCAGTGTGTATTTTCTGTAATGAGATTCATCATCATATCTGGAGCAATAAGAAATTCAGTCTATCCCCTAGGGGACATTGAATCTTTCTGACATGTTCTAGCTGTTTAGGTCTCTGTAGCTGTAATTTTCAAATTTTGATATGCACCAGTATAGACTGGGGAGGAAGGGTGTTTTGGTTCGTTTTTTTCAACTTCACATGAACCTAGACATCCCTAGGAAGAGGCAATTGCAGTTGAGAGGTTGCCTCCATCAGATTGGCCTGTGAGAATGTCTTTGGAACATTTTCTTGATTGCTGATTGATGTGGGAGGACCAAGCCCTGTGTAGATAGTCCCACCCCTGGGCAGGTGGTCCTGGGCAGGTGGTCCTGTGGTCCTAGGCAGGTGGTCCTGGGCTGTATGGGAGCCAAGCCAGGGAGAAAAAGTCAGTAAGTAGGGTTTTCCACGACTTTTGCTTCAGTTTCTGCTCTGGGTTCCTGCACTGACTTTCCTTCAGCTGCCATTGCTCCCTGAACATCTGCTCCATTTGGTGTGAGATTACATGATTGTCACAGATGCCCTTGGCGGTTTGTGGTCTGGAATTTCACGTGAAAGGACTACAAAGCTTACTGTTTTTGTTTCCCCGCTTACTGAGTAACAGTGTGTTATTACTTCCTGTAATTATCTATGCTGTTTGTTTTCCCAAATCTGAAAAGACATCTTACATTTTTTCCCAATTTTAAATGTCTTATGGCAGAAGGTTAAATGTTGTCACAAATATTACCTATGGGGCTAGAGAAATGGTTCAGCGTGTAAGAGCACTTGTGCTCCTGAAGAGGGCCAGAGTTTCATTCCTAGCACCATTCACACAACTCACAATTGCCTGTAGCTCCAGCTCCTCTATCTTCCTACCACCCTCTTTTTGGCCTCCTGGATATCCCACCCCCAGGGAGTGTGCATGTGTGAGAGTGTGCAAGTGTGTGTGGGGGAGGCATGTGCACACACACACACACGCATGCTCACACAATTGCTGAGGTTGATGTCAGGAATCTTCTTCCATTAATCTTTTCGCCCTATTCTTTGAATTGGTGTCTCTGTTATACTTAGAGTGTACTAATGGGGTAGTGCTAGCCAGCTTATTCTGGGATGCTCCCTCTTTGCTTTTGGATACTGGAATTTTTGACAACCATACCCATCCAGCATTTCTGTAGTTTCTGGGGATCTGAACACTGCTCCTTCTGCTTGTGCAACAAGCAATTTAAACTGCTGAGTTATTTCCCTAACCCTGGTATCTTATAACAGATTGATTGTGAGCCACCATGTGGTTGCTGGGAATTGAACTCAGGACCTCTGGAAGAACAGTCAGTGCTCTTAGCCTCTGAGCCATCTCTCCAGCCCCCATTGGTCAAAACAACTTTATTCATCAACGAATAAAAGCAACACATATACAGAAGGACATCCCATGTCACCAATATTTTATCTTTCTTCTGAATAAAACATTCTCATTCAGATTGCAGGTTGCAGGTCATCTCATCCTGACTACTTAATTAAAGTCAACCTCTATCACAATTTACTCTGTAAGACATTCTATCACATCAATGTTATTACTTCCTGTAATTATCATATATTCTCTTACATGCTTATTGTTTACCTCCCACTTAAATGAAGTTCTCATGGGACATAAACCATGTTTGATTTAGTTATTATGTTTGTTGGGGTTGAAACAGTGTGATAGATAATTGAAAACCACTGGGCAATTTTGATGGCTAGTTATGATGGGTTAGATTAGGATATAAGAGCCAGCTAAAATATGTTTAAGCTATTGGCTAAACAATATTGTGAATAATATCGTTTCTGTGTAGTTATTTCGGTTCTGGGTGGCCAGGAACAAATGAGCAGCCTTTGACTACATATGCTTTCATGGTATCTGATGAGAATGAATCATAGAACAGAATCTTACTCTTGTGAAATGAATCTACATTACCATTTTTGGACTCTGGTTTGCGTAGACACTTGGACTTAGGACTTGGACAACTTTGTAGCAAGATGGGTAGGAGCACAAGTTTGAGGTTTAGAATATTTGAATTTGGTTATTGGCTCTCTAGATACTATCACACTGCGTTGAACCTCGGATTCCTCTTCAGAAAAAATAATATGTGTACTTGTTTTTAGATATTTTTTGTCTAAAGTGGTGCAGTATCTGGCTAAAGTGGTGTAGAACAAGGCAGACTTTAAAACAACTGTGTTTAGTAGATTCAAGGAGATAATAAACAAGATGTTTAATATTAATATCTGAATTTTACGATGGTTGAAAATTATTATAACCAATAACGTATATAAAAATTATGGAACTTAAAGAAAGAAAGAGCCCTGTGGGCTCAATATCATTAATATTTCATGTATCTGACATAATCAGAGGGTTGGAGTGTAGGTGAAAAGACAGAAGCCCAGCAAAAGAGATGAACAAAAGTAGGAAATGCAGTAGAAGGTACAAGAGAAGCAGGAAACACAGTGGAGGTTCTAAGGAGAGGATCGGGAGAGTGGAGGAGAGAGTAGCAGGGGAGCTGGCTAGCAACCATGAGTCACACCAATCCCAGATTTAAAAGAGCCCTGAGTCCCCATCCTTAACCTAGAAGCTATCTCCAATTGATAGCCACTTTCAAAAGAAAAACCAGTTTTCTTCAGTGGAGTCTTACCAGATATACAAACCATATGGAAGGTCAGGCGCCAGTAGTAGATGGCCATCACAAACTAAAACAAAATTACTGGTATTTTTTTTAAGGTTTTGGCTTTGCTTTATTTTTTTTTTTTTTTACATTTTTTTAACCTTACAGGTCCTTTGCTTATATATTATGACTTTTTTTAAAAAAAGGAATTTCTGTGTGCTTCTGCATCTATTTGTTTCTCATGCTTTTCCTTTGGGTCTTCCCCACCCCATTGTTTAATCCTATTCTGGCTTGTTTTCACTGTTCTTATTGTTTGTTTCTTAATGACTTGATGCGGGATGCCCTTCTGTACCCTGCAAGTATGTGTTGCTTTTATTGGTTGGTGAATAAAGCTACTTTGGCCCATGGCAGGGCAGAATATAGCTGGACAGGAAAGGCAAACTGAATATAGGGAGAAAAAAGGTAGAGTTGTGGGAGACTCCAACCACCTTCCAATGATTTTAATTAATATTAAGCCTCCGAATGATGATTTTATAAATGGCTTTGGGACTAGCGAGTGTGAAAGAAGCCTCCAGTCACAGTATCTGCTTTCTTATGATAGAGGGAGTATGTGTATTTGGGTTCAAGAGAAAGTAGGAAGGATCTGGTAGGAATATGGGGCAAAGAAACAGTAATCAGAATATATTTTATGAAAAAACATCTGTTTCCAATTACAAAAAATTAGGCCTCAGAGACTCCAAGTCTAGTACAGGAAATCTAGACCCATATAAAAACTACTTAAAACCCCAAATAAAAATACATAGACTATCACAGGAAAATGTGGTAGAATATTTTAACAATAATGAAAATTAGATCCAAAGTCAACCATTTAATTGAAATATGGTGACATTTTGTTATATGGGAGACAATAAATACTAACCTGGATTTCTATATCTAGACAAAATATCTTTCAAGAGTGAAGGAAAAATAATGACATAGTTTGAAGGAAAAAAAGTCTATGGCCACACCATCCTGATCTTGTTTGATCTAGTCAAAAGAAAAAAAATATAAAAATTTGTTATGGGAAACTCAGCTGTAAAATCAGAAAGAAAATTATCTTAGAGGGAAGCATGGAGATAAAGGAATAAGGAAGTGCACTGAAAATGATGTGTGTCAATAGAAATTAGCACTGACTATAAAATAATTACAGCTTGTTATTATGTTTAAAATATAGAGATGATTAGAATGCAAGGCAGCAATGGTGTGTAATAAGTCAGTAGGCCATGTAAATGGGACTAAAGAATCCTAATGATCTTGTATTGCCTAAGTAGGTAGCTTAATGCCTATTAATATTAGACACTTCGAACCTAAGGATGCATCAGGTTAGTTCTGGTGTTACCATTATCATAATAAAGCAGTGTATAATTTCCAATATAATAACGGAAAAATGGAATTGTAAAATAAGACAGAGGCTATTTTTTAAAGGAAGAAAAGGGCAGGAAACTGAACAGGCATGATAAATTTGACCTGAACATACCAGTAATTACATTAAAATCAATTAGCTAAATTTTTTAATTAAAAGTTATTCAGACTGAATAAAAAGTAAGACTCATCTATATTCTGTTTATAGAAGATATATGTAGAACACAAGAATAAAAAAATTGAGAGTAAAAGAAAAAAATATTAGCCAAAAGGAAGCTGATGTGATTATATTAGCATCAAAAAGAATAGATGGACCTTAAGACAAATTATTTTCGGAGCTGAAGAAGAACATTGTAGAATAATAAAATGATTAACTTGAAATGGATGTATAGTCTAACTTTATATTCACTTAATAATATAGAACCAAGTTATAATAAAAAAATTTATGGAAATACAATGAGGAATGAGTCCATAACCACAGTTGGTGATTATGACATACTTGAATAACTCATCTTTAAAAACAGATAAAATTTGAATAAAATTTTATGAAATGTGAACATGTATAGGCACTCTACCCACCTTCTTAGGGGTAGATATGCTTTTGTAAAAATCATAATTTTTTATTTATTCTTTATGAATTTCACATCATGAAGCCCAATACTGGTCATCTCCTAGGCCCTCCATTTTCATCCTTTACCCCTGCAGCATGCCTCCCAAATTAATTAAAAACAAAACAAACAAACAAAAAACAAAAAAAACCACTTTGGTGCCTCCATTTTTGAACCTCTTCATTCATCCTGGTGGCATCGAGAGCTGCAGTGTGTCATGAAGTATACCCTTTTGTCTAATCAGCCCCACCTCCAAAATGTTCATTGCAATGAGTCAATCTGGTTCAATCTTGATCTGGTTCAAGGCCTCTGGCACACCATTGTCATTGGACCCTCACTGAAACTCTTCTCAGATATCCTGCTATTGTCATGACGGGGGATTCTGTGGTTATTGTTCTACTGGACCAATCCCTTCACACTATCCAGCAGGTCACAGATGGCTAGAGGTTAGGGTGAGCCAACCCAGGATCCAGGATGTGGGTCTGGGTGGTAGCTGAGCTGGCTGATCTAAGTCACTAAGAGTACCCCTCAGGTGAGGAGTAGAGCCAGCTCTCCCTAGACCCATGCCATAAGGGTCAGTTCTCCCAAGTCCATTGGGTGGGGTGGGGTCATCTTCCTGAGTGGAGGGGCCAGCTTTCCCATGGTGGGGATACAGCTCTCCTGCTACAATGCGAAGAAAGGATAGCTATCCCAGGGCCATTGAGGGGCAGGGCTGGCTCAGCATGGCCCTCAGATTTCAACATACATGGTTCCTATTACACCCTGTGACAACATGGTCCATGGATATTATAAATGCTTTTAAAGCATCCAAAGTAATATTTGTAAAAATGAACTATATTTTGGGCTATAAAGCAAAACTTAATAAATTTCAAAGTACTGACTGAATCAGTTTTATGATAAAAAATTAAGCTAAAAATTAATCTAAAAACAGTGCCTAGAAAACTCACAATTGTCTCAAGGATAATTTATTTTTAGTTAAGTAATATATATTCTAAATAATTAATAGATAAAATAAAATTATTCACAGTCATATTAAAACAAAAAGAAAGCTCTAACTGAAGAAACCAAGGAAGAAGAAGCAGAGAAAACTAAGTGCAAACAAAGAGAATAGAAATTAATGAAGTGTAATGGAAAATGAAATCAATGAACACAAAAGTTGGTATGCCATGGCTGGAGATGTGGATCAGTTGGTAGAATACTTACTTAGCATGCATGAAGGGCTGGGTTTGATCCCCAGCACAAAATCAATAAGGTGATGTGGCTCATACCTGTAAGCCTAGCACTGGGGAAGAGAATCAGGAGGAACAGAAGCTCAAGGTCACCCTCAGCTACACAGGGAATTTGAGGACAACCTGGGAAGCCTGAAACTTCAACAAAATACTCATAATTGGTAAGCCTTAGGATAATGAAGAGTGGGGGAGACTCAAATCACTAAAATCAGAAATGAGAGCTGTTATGGACTATATGTCAATAAAAGCAACTATAAAAGAACTGCTGTGAACTTACATAATGTTCATAAAACAGATAATTTCTAGATGGTGTAGGTGATTAAACTGACATAAGAAGAAAGAGAAAGTCTCAGTAGACAAGAAAAAATGAAATTGCAGTTCCATTCGATGGTAAAGAACAAAATAGGAGTAATTTAACAAAGAAGTGTATGATATACTCTGAAAAAAATAAAAACACCATTAAAAACTGATAGAGGAGGGTCATCTGTCTATGTGTTACTTTCATTGGTTAATAAAAAACTGCCTTGGCCCTTTAATAGGACAGAAAATTAGGTAGGCAGAGTAGACAGAACAGAATTGTGAGAGAAAGAAAGCAGAGTCAGGCAGACACCTTAGGCAGATGCCATAGCTCTCCTCTCCGAGATGGATACAGGCTAAGTTCCTTCCTGGTAAGACACCACCTCGTGGTGCTATACATATTATAAATATGGGTTAAAGCAAGATATGAGAATTAGCCAATAAGAGGCTGAAACTAATGGGCCAGGCAGTGTTTAAATGAATACAGTTTCCGTGTAATTATTCTGGAGCTAAGCTAGCTGTGCGGGAGCCAGGCAGGATGAAAGGCAGGCCTGCCCACAGCTCCATCTACAAAAAACAAGTTAAATAGGACTATATAAAAATAGTTCATGGACTGGAAGATGCTCTCAAATACATACATACATATATGTATACTAATACTCTCAAATATATATTTATATAATAGAGTACTATATGCATATAACATTTAATAATATATAACACAATATACATATATAAATAATATAATACTTATTAAAATTTCAGCTGACTTCTTTGTAGAAATACATGAACTTATTTTAAAATTCATGTGGAAGTTTAAGGGTCATAGACTAACCAAAAATTGATAAAGTATGAACTTCAGAAAAATCACCCTCCCTTGTTTCAAGGCATACCAAAAATATAGTAACCAAAAGAATGTTGCATTGGCATAAGAAGAGACCTGTCAATAAATGGAATAAAACTGAGAAGCCAAGGAAAAATACCAAGTAAATATGGTCAGTGGTTTTCAATACGTGGGCTTAGACAATTCTTTTGGGGCAAGAATCAACAAACATTGATTGGACAATTAGATAGCAACATACAAAAGAATAAAATTAGGTTACTTCTTCATACCAGATACAATTAGAAAATTGATCAAAGATTTAAGTATAAAGCCAAACCTTTAAATGATAGAGGTCAAGATTTGTGACTTTGGAATATGCAATACTTTCTTGAATATGAAAACAGAATCACAAATAACCAAGAAAAAAGTGATAAATTTGACTTTATGAAAGTTAAAGGTGTTTGTGTCACCACAGAGTATTAAACAAGGTTCTCTGAGGAACATAACCTACAGAAAGGACACCTGCTATGAAACAGTGTTTATTGGATTGGCTTGCATGATAGAGAAGCCCAACCATGGCTATCTGAGTGAAGAGAACCCAGTAACTGTATGAAACTGTATGCCTCAGTAGTCCCAGTCTCGAGTTGAAGATCTAGAGATTCCTGGGAAGTTGCTGGTATTCACTTCACATTGAAAACTGAAGTCTGATATGAATAGAGGATAGAGGTTGCAGGAGCAACAACAATGAAGAGGAAGGTGGGCAACAGGGCTTTCTTCACAGACTTTTATAGTTGGGTTGCCACTGGGTCTGAATGCAAGAGTTACCTCCTCTGCTAATCCCCCTGAACCACAACCACCAGCATGGTATGATAATCCTGAGGTTGTAGTAGTGGTGAATTTAAGACTCACCCAACAAGAGGGAAACCATGTCTGGTGTTGGAAACCTAGCCAACCACTCAATTCTGGTGACACTATGGTTATCAGGAGAGAATCTATAGCCACTGTTTTACTAAACAACAATCCATAAATATTTGTCCTTACAGGTAACTGTGATCCTCACCCATCATCAGGAAACCTTTCTTTGCAATGGATACCATCTTCTGCAGAAAACCACAGCCAATCAAAATGAAGAGTTGTGAATCCCAGTCCAAATGGATACATCTACAAAACACTTCTGCACTTAAGACTCAGGGAACTTTGTAGAAGAGGATAAGGGAAAATTATAAGCACCAGAGGATCAGAGAGTTTACTGTGAGATTCTGTCTCCTAGTAACGTCAGAAACTACATCTGCAAAGTCCCACCAACATGACTGTGAGCTGAACAAGGTTGACCAATGGGCAGGCTAAAGTGGACAGGGAAAAGTCCATGAGGCTTTAATTCTACACAAAGAATTATGGTAACTGAGGAATGCTGGGAAAATGTGCTCTTCTCTGGGGAAGAACACACCAATTGGTTGTCCATTGCCACGTGGTTGGCCATGAATATATGCAAGAAACATTACACAGACTTAGCATGTTATGTTTAGGAATATATATGTAATACACAAATGTACATGCTAAAATAATATCAGAAAAGACTATAAATTTGATGAAGAGTAGGGAGGAGTAAATGGAAGGGTTTGGAGGAAGAAAAGGGAGTGGAGAAATTTTGTAATTATATTATAATCTCAGAAATGACAAAGGAGGAAAGAAGAAAGGACAAATACAATGTCATCCAACATTATTTTAGGGGGCTAGGAAATGTAATAAAACAAAAAGGCACACATACTGGAAAGGAAGAGGCGAAGAAGTATTTGGAGATAGCATAATTGTTTGCCTAAAATTCCAAGAGAAACAAACAAAATTCACTAGAACTACTAATACATTTAGGCACCTGAATATAAAGCCAACATGCAAACTCAGCAGTTTTATTATAAGTAACAATAATGACAGAGAAAAAAACATTTCACAAAGGAAGGCATGGCATACAACACCCACATATGCAGTAGCTGATCTAATGAAAAATATGCAGGATTCACATAAAAGAGAATAAAATTCACTTGAAAAAATCACAGAAAGAGCTGGTCATGATTTAAGAATAAAGACTTAAAATTTTAATGATAATAATTTTTCAGAAACTTATCTGGTAAATAAATATCAATCAAAGATCTCTGAAAAGATTATTAAAAAGCTCATCTAAGGGAAAAAATACACACGAAAAGAAGAAAAATTTGATAAGAAGAACATTGAAGGGGCATTGGCCTGACACATGCTGACACATTTTATTATGTCATAATTTGAACACTTGTATTGACACTAACATATACATAAAAAATAATAATCCTTGCACAAATGAAAGAACTCTGTACTAGTTCCACCTCTTTTATGAGCTTCAGAATCAACCTGACTCCTTCGTCAGCACATGAAGAAGCATAATTCAAGTGGAATGCCATTGTTGCCATCCCTGACCAGTGCACACAGCTGTGTGTGTGTGTGTGTGTGTGTGTGTGTGTGTGTGTGTGTGCGTGACCAGAAGTGCTAGCAGAGAGAATGGAATGGATGAGAGAAATGTGAGGTTCAAAGTCCTGACCAAAGCAAATATTGACCTGGAAGACAGCAAGGACACCACTGTCTCAGAATCTCAAAGTTCCACAAAGTCCCCCTGCCCCAGTCATGAGTTCTCTGTCTATTGCTTGACCACAGTATCTTTTCTTCCTTCAAGTAAAAGTGACCAAAGTATGTGGAAATTTGTCCTTTGTTGGCTTAAATTCATCTTTGGTGACTTTCTCATTATAATGGAATTAACAGACATTCTAATCAAAGTAAGAGTAGACATTTTCCAATGCATGGTCTGTTTCTGGGTTGATTGCTCATGAGACTACATGTATACTGGTATCATTTAGCCTTTTCCTATTTATTTATTTATTTATTTATTTAGTCCACTGCATTTGAATACTGTCTTAGAGTTTCTATTGCTGTGAAGAGGCACCATGACCACAGCTCTTAGGAAAGCATTTAAAGGGACTGGCTAACAGGTTTAGTCTGTTATCAGCATGGTGGGAACCACAGCAGCAGGCAGTTGGATATGGTGCTGGATCGGTAGGCAGGCAGCAAGAAGAGAGAGTGAGCCACTGGAATGGGCTTGAGCTTCTGAAACCTCAAAGCCTATTCCCAGTGACATACTCTTCCCCCAACAAGGCTATACCTACTCCAGCAGGACCACATGTCCTAATCTTTGCAAACAATGCCACTCCCTATGAACCTATGTGGGGCCATTTTCATTCAAACTACCACAAGTACCATGCAGAGTGATTAAAACCAGCTTTGTCAAAAGAGTAAAAAATAAAAAATTCCTCAAAACCATTCTTTCATAAAATTGAATTTCACTTACTTTTTATTTATGTGTGTGTGTGTGTTTGTGTCCACTTGTCTGTATACTCATCACTTGTACGCAGGTGCCCATAGAGGCCAGAAGAGGGTATCTGCTCCCCTGAAACTGGAGGTACCGGTGCTGTATGTATGCATGTATGTATGTATGTATGTATGTATGTATGCATGTATGTATGTATGTATGCTGCTATGTGGGTGCTGAGAATTAAAACTGGATCCGCTGCAAGTACAGCCAATGCTCTTAACCACTGAGCCATCCTTCAGCCTCTTCCCTTTTTGAAAGGCTTTCATTCAAATGTAATATTATATTCTTTATCACATACTAGCATAGTTTTTTAATATACTAATATTTCTCTGGTAGTCAGATCCTTTCATAATAAGATAATTAGCATATGATCAAATGTTCTAAAAATAATGAAATGAGCCGGGCGGTGGTGGCTCACGCCTTTAATCCCAGCACTTGGGAGGTAGAGGCAGGCGGATCTCTGTGAGTTCGAGACCAGCCTGGTCTACAAGAGCTAGTTCCAGGACAGGCTCTAAAGCTGTAGAGAAACCCTGTCTCGAAAAACCAAAAATAATAATAATAATAATAATAAAATGATAGTAAAATAAAAATACTAAAAATAGTAAAAGAATAGATTGCTAAGTGCCAGGTGAACTGATTGTTCATATTGTGGAGTTATAGTCGTCTTTCACACTATATTCAAAATTAAGCCTAGCTAGATGAAAGAAATCTATATAAAAATAAGAGTTTAAAGGGTATAGGAAAGCATTTTTATTTGATGGTATTATGCAGCATTCCACTGTAGAAAATAGTGACCACACCAGCTGTTTTAAGTAGAGCATTTTGTTTGTTTTTCTCTAGTCTGAGGTAAAACAGAGGACCACATACTAAGTAAGGGCTGTGACAATGAGATACATTGTAGGACCCTGAAAAGAACTTATCTCCAAGAGTTAACTGCTCCTAAGGTTTATGGATGGCAGAGCAGAGCAGGGTTGAAGGTGATTCTCTTAGAACAACATTTAGAAGTGTTCCTCTCAGAAAACAGAAACTGTCAATAACTGACCATCTTAGCTGAGAGTACAAGGCGGGAGCTGCCTCTGCTGCTCCTGTGGGCAGATGATTCAACAGTTGCTCAGCAACATCTGTGAACAACATGACTGACTGCACAACCCTCTTTCCAAGTCTTTCTGGAGAATCTGCAGAACCTAAGTTACCACCTCATTCAAGTTACAGGTAGTCTAAGAAATGAAGGCACATAAGATGAGGTGGCTGATGCATGGATGTGGAGATGCTTCCCAAGCAAATGGAGAATGATGCTGCCTGTTGTCCTTGTGCTCCCAAAGGCTATTACACTGCCATGGCAGACACTGATAACTGCTTATGCAATAACCTCCGTTTACCTTTCTTCTTGTGAGTTTCGAATACTAGTTAGCAGCCAAGTACCTATATTAACAACAGCAATAATAACATCAATAACAACAACAATAACAACAGAAACATCAATAACCGCAGCAGCAGCAGCAACAACAACAGAAACAAAAATAGACACATCAATGACAGCAACGGTAGCAACAGAAACAACTGCAGCAGTAACAGCAATAACAGCAACAACATCAATAACGGAAACAATAACAACAGCAACATCAGTATCAGCAACAGCAGAAACAGCAACATTAGTAACAGCAACAGCAAAGCGGCAACAAAAGCAAAAGCAGCAGCAATAGCAACAGAAGCATAAACAACAGCAGCAATAGCAGCAGCAACAACAGCAGCAACAACATTAACAGAAGCGTAAACAACAGTAGCAGTAACAGCAGCAACAGCAGCAGCAGCAGCAACAACAACACATTTTTAACCTTGTGTTTAGAAGTAGACAATTCAATAGTAATTGAGTGGAGATTTTGAAAAATAAATCTTTAAAACTCAGTGGGAGATGGCATCACTATGTCCTCTTTCCCTTTCTCTCTTCCTGAGTGGGAGATAGGTATGACAACTGGAACTTATGAACATTCTGAGAAGACTAGGATGAAGGCCAGGGATAGGAATGGTGTCGTGGAATCCATAGGAAGCCTGAGTCTTGAGTGATCATGGGGCTACTTTACCTGTGCAAGTACAAGATTTATATCAATAATAATGAAGTGTAACTATTCATCACAAGGACAAAAGTAAATTCCTTCATAGGGGAAATGGGTAAATATGTGAAATAGATTATCATAAAAAGAAATGCAAACATCTAAGTAAAGACTCACTAATAACTCAGCAATATTAACATCTTAAAATTTTTGATAACCAATATGCAAAACTTGTAGACAAATAGTTGTGATATACTGTTTTAGGAATAGAAAAATCTGCCGGGCGGTGGTGGCTCACGCCTTTAATCCCAGCACTTGGGAGGTAGAGGCAGGCGGATCTCTGTGAGTTCGAGACCAGCCTGGTCTACAAGAGCTAGTTCCAGGACAGGCTCTAAAGCTGTAGAGAAACCCTGTCTCGAAAAACCAAAAAAAAAAAAAAAAAAAAAAAAGGAATAGAAAAATCTTCTTATAAGGAAAATTTTTGTATGTCAAAATTTGCATGTCAAAAAGATATATTTTAAATGTTTTATCAGTTACTTAGTTTAACATGCAAAGTAATGGGTTACATCATTGAATGTTCATGTGTGTTATTTTATTTTGTTCTTATTCATTCCCATCCCCACTTCCCTCCCTGTATTCCCTCTTTCCTCTCGCAGGTTTCCTGTTCTTTAGTTAGTTCCCACTTCTTTTTTATTTTATGTATTCCATTGCTTCCTCTCATTCCCACCTCCCTTAAGACCCTGTCCTTGTTCATGCACACAGACAGAAACACACACACACACACTCACACACATAAGCATATGTATAACTTTAAATTTAAGTTCTGCATAGAGAGTGAATATGTGCTGTCTGAGTCCATTGTCCAGGAAATGTAACGATTTCATTTTTCTTTATGGCACCATAAAATTCCATTACGTATATGCACCACATTTCTTTATCCATGCACCTGTTGGTTCTATTCTCTGGCTTTTGAGAGAATTTCAGTTACAGAAATGGATGCTCAAGTATATCTGTGGTATATTGACGTAGAGCTCTTGGAGACAGGCGAGAGTGACGGAGCTATGTTGTATGGTTGTTCTATTTTCAGGTTCTGAAGAACCTCCGTATTGATGTTTTTAGAGGCTATGCGTGTTTACACCCAAAGCAGGAATTATAATACATTCAGCAACTTTTGTTTTGCTTTGTTTTTTAGTTGTTTAAGATTGTTTTGGCTATCCTGGATCTTTTGTGTTTGTTTCTACATGAAATTTAAGATTAGTGTTTCAATTTCTGTGAAGAATTAAGTTGAAAATTCAATGGCGATTACATTGAATGTGTGGATTGCTTTTGGTAGGATGGCCATTTTCACAATATTAATCATCCAGTTCATTAGTATGGGTGATGGAGGAGAGTTATCTGTCTATGTTTCTTTCATTGGTTAATTAATAAAGAAAACTGCCTTGGCCCTTTAAGAACAGAAAATTAGGTAGGTGGAGTAGACAGAACAGAATTGTGGGAACAAGGAAGTAGAGTTAGGGAGAGACGCTTCAGGCAGTCGCGTGGGGAGTCTCCATGCTGCTCCTCTCCGAGATGGACGCAGGTTAAGATCTCTCCTGGTAAGCCACATGTCGTGGTGCTACCCAGATTAGTAAATATGGGTTAAAGGAAGATGTGAGAATTAGCCAATAAGAGGCTGAAACTATGGGCCAGGCAGTGTTTTAAAAGAATACAGTTTCCGTGTAATTATTTCGGGTGTAAAGCTAGCCGGCGGCGGGTGGCGGGACGCAGCCCCGCCGCTTCCCTCTACAGATTGGCGCTCCAACGTGGTGACTAAATCCACTTAAAAACCTTGCCCGCTTGGGATCGGAAAGAAAGTTCTCTGAGACCATGCTAATGGCTCACTGCTCCCTTCCTGCACCTGGGCAGATGGCGGAATCAGGCTTAGGCGAGCGGGACAGCATTTGCGGATTCCTGCCGCCATAGAGAGAGAGAGATGTTTTCAAACTGCGCGGTGCTCTGCGCCTCAGATTCGGCTGTGACTTGGATTAAGAGAGTTTCTGTGCTGCATGCTCAGTATCAAAATTAAACTGCTGAGTGCAGCTCCAATGTGGACTACTGTGTACCTGTAACTGTGTGCAGCTCAGGGACACCAAATGACTGAGGCAGTAGCGGCTTTGGCTCTGCTCCGCCATGCTGAACTGTGCTGATCTCAGGCAGGATCTATCGTAATTACCATGATAACAGCACAGTTAAGGTTTAGACTTGGCTGGAAACAGGCAGTACCGTATTACCTATAAGTGGCGCAACTTAAGTTTTTAAGAAGTGCTTAACATTTTAAGAAATGCTCCTGGATAGTAAAAAATTACAGATTCACAATAGGACAGATTCAGACATATAAGACCCCCATATGGGTCACAATGTTGGATGACTGTACGTAGGCTTGAGAGAGAGAAAAAAATAAATATATAGAGAATAAAGTTAATGCCTTAAAAAAGGGGTAAAGTCTTTAAAGAGACAGAATAAAGTAAAGTGATAGAGTGAAAATAAGCCACATAAAAATGGAAAATTCACAGAGAGTCTGGATTATGTATTTTGTTGTGTTTTCTTTGATTTTTTTGACTGTAAAGGAGCTAAATACAGAGAGACATTTCATTATATGGGCTGCCAGTCTAGACCAGAATGGACATTTTAATGGTATGACTTCAGGATTTGTATCTAAGAACATGATGCTTTGGAAAAGAGTTTCTTCTTTTGTTTTCACAGAGGACGAGACTCTGTGGATTGCTTCTATCCCAATATGGTATGATAGACCACGCCCTCCTGAAAGGTTGCTGTGAACATCTTCAAAAAATTACTTCACTCAACTGCCAACTGAGAGGAACCTAGCACACAGGTTATACCATGAAAGACCTAAATAACAACGCCCCCACTCAGCAGGAAGCAGTTTGGAGAGAAATAACTGCGCCCACATTCCCAAATATTGTTTATAAATGTTCTTTTACATTTAAAGGGGGATATGATATAGATATGAATAATTTGCATTGGTATGGATTTTAAGGTCAATTTGTTATATGTATATGTATTTCTGATTTTGATTAAGCTATTTTGATTGTGTAGTTCATTTTAAAAACTGTAATGTATAATTAGGAAATATAGATTGTTAATGGATAATCATTGATAATAGTTAAGCTTGTAGTAATGTTATTAGATTTTCTAGATATGTAGAGATATATTTCAGTTAGATAGACATTCTTCATATCTTTCAAAGACTGCAGAATATGGCATTTAATGTTTTAATAACTTAGGGTTTTTCATGACAATGAGACACGTCTGCTCCTGGCAGCACCAATCTACTTCAAGAGGAAGATGGGCATCGAAGAGGCTACTTATGGAGTTTGTTAGCCATTTGGGCAAGAAAATGCTCTTGCCTGGACTGTTGCATAAACTGGACACAAGGAACCCACAGAAAGAGGACTGCTAAACTTGCCTAAAGGTGAGATGGTCTCTCAGGGTTCCTGATTCGTGAAAGAGTCTGCGAGACGTTCTGCAGGACACAGCAGAAAGTGACTGAACTGTCTTTGGAATTTTTCTGCTTCATGGAATTGTCTGCTGGATACTGTGGGCCTGAAGCCCGAAGATGGATGCCCCAACGGTACAGAGGAACTTTGGGTGACTGTCCAGGCAGCGAGTTGTCTCTGTCATTTCTAGAGTTTTATAAGTTACTTATTTCTTATTTACTTAGGTAGCATTATATCCTTCTGGAGTCTTTGATGGAGTTGAAGAATAAATAGATAGTTATAGCTTTCCTTAGTTATGATAAAAGATAAAATAGATTTAAATATTGTAACTGTAATACTTGCTTGATAACTGTTTTGTTATATGTAATTTTGCTATGTTAAAGTTGAAGCCTTTCTTTTTTGTTTAAACAGAAAAAGGGGAAATGATGGAGGAGAGTTATCTGTCTATGTTTCTTTCATTGGTTAATTAATAAAGAAAACTGCCTTGGCCCTTTAAGAACAGAAAATTAGGTAGGTGGAGTAGACAGAACAGAATTGTGGGAACAAGGAAGTAGAGTTAGGGAGAGACGCTTCAGGCAGTCGCGTGGGGAGTCTCCATGCTGCTCCTCTCCGAGATGGACGCAGGTTAAGATCTCTCCTGGTAAGCCACACGTCGTGGTGCTACCCAGATTAGTAAATATGGGTTAAAGGAAGATGTGAGAATTAGCCAATAAGAGGCTGAAACTATGGGCCAGGCAGTGTTTTAAAAGAATACAGTTTCCGTGTAATTATTTCGGGTGTAAAGCTAGCCGGCGGCGGGTGGCGGGACGCAGCCCCGCCGCTTCCCTCTACATATGGGAGGTGTGTTCATTTTGCTATCATCTTCATTTTTTTTGTCAGCTTTAAAATTTTCATTGTATAAGCCTTTGCTTCATTTGTTATATTTATTCAAAGACATATGTGAGGTTGTGACACATAGTTTCTTTTGTATGCTTGTAGCTTGCATATAGGAAGGCTACTGAACTTTCTGTGTTAATTTTGGTTTATTTCTGGATTCTGGTCCTTTTCTATTGTTCTACATGTTTGCTTTTGTGCCAGTAACAGGATGTTTTTGTTACATGGTATCTTAGCTTGTTTTTCCCCCCTGTTGCTTTGATATAATGCATTGGTAAAGTAACCCAGAAGAGATTTTTTTGTTGTTGTTGTTAAGTTTACAGTTCCAGAGGGGATGCAGGCCATCGTGGTGGGGAAGGCAGCCATGGCAGTGGGGCTGGCTCATCACATTGCCTTGGCAGTCCTGAAGCAGAGAGAATGAACAGGAAGTGGGGTCAGGCTACAAAACTCTAAACCCTGTTCCTAGTGATACATTTCTTCCAACAAGGGTCTGCTAAAGGTTCCATAGCCTTCCAAAATATTGACTCTATCTGGGAATCAAGGTTTGAAACACATGAGCTTATGAGAAACATTTCACATTCACATCTCAGTATGTGGCTTTACACTATAATTTGAAATTGGATAGTATGATTCATCCATCCGTGTTATTCCTGTGAAGGGATTCTGTTTAGGGTCTTTTACGATTCCATACAAATTTTGGGATTAGTTTTGTAGTTCTGTGAAGAATGTCTTTGGGATTGTATTGGGCTTATATGTTATTTTTGGCAGTAGAGTATTTTCACCGTATTATTTCTGACTGCTCGTGAGGAGGCAAGAGGTCTCCATCTACAGTTTCCTTTTCAATTTCCTTCTTCATTGTCTTCAAGCCTTCAATGGAGAGTATCTTTCACTTTTGGTTAGGTTTATTTTTAGATATTTTTAAAAAGCTATCATGTAATAGGATATTTTCCTTCAACTTCTGACTCAGTCTAATATTTGGTACATAGAAAAAAACTACTGATTTTGCATCTTGTTATTTTGTTTAAAGTATTATCAAGTATACCAGCTTTCTGATGGTTTTTGGATTCTCTTAAATATATAGGATGAGGTCATCTGCAGATAGATAGGGATAATTTGATTTCTTCCTTTCTTATTTGTATTCATTTTATTTTCTCTTCTCTTACTGTTCTTACTAAGACTACGTCGTTTCAGAAGATGCAGCTCTAGTCCTAAAGATTGACTTAATAATTTGTTAAAAATCTGGAGGCATACACAATACACACCACCATCACCACCACCAACAACAATAGTATCAACAACAACAAAATAAAACTACAATCAAAGTCTCAGCCTGAAGTCAGTCAGATAAAAGAGACTCTTATTCAGTCTCTGTATTCAGATTTTCAATTGGTTGATTGAGAAAAAAACTATATTAGGAAAAGACTCTCTTCTGCTCTAAATACTCATCCCTTTCATAAATACCCTCACAGTTGGAAAGTAACATTTAACTTAACATGAGGATGTCCCATGACCAAATCAGACTGACACACAAAATTAAGCATCACATATAATGTGAAGTAATATACTGTCTTTGAGAAGAATAGAGTATATTTGCATATTTAGTAGTAGAAATCTGCAAATTATATTGTTAAATTAAAAAATTACAGAACTGCACATACACAATTATATGTCCGATTTGTGTATTGCATTTGTATAATTTCAAATTCAAGAAAAAGTTCTACTGTCTTATTACTTTGAACTATAGGTTTTCACAAAACATATTCACTTTTCTCTACCTTAGAGATCTTGATTTCTGGGAAATAAAAACCGGAATCAACCACTATTAATGAGATTCTCTACTATCTACCCCTCCAGTCTTCTCTCCTGTATGTATTTAGCTTCTCCACTTCTAAGGAAGGTGACCAGTGATAGCTGCCGCTTTATATGGGCTCAAGTGAGTGCATGAACAGGGATGGAGACTTCTTGTTCTCAAATCTGATACATACGTGTTAGACATGGGCTCTGAATTTCCCTGACTAGCGAGCATACCCACTCATCCAGTGTCAGTCTTTATGACTGGGGTGGGGGTAGGATGTGATAGCAAGACTGGATACATTATACGATATCAGTTGTGAAGGTTCAGTCATGGAGAGGCCCTACCAATGTTCCTATCTCATGACTTCCTCACAGGGGCAAAGTAATGAAAGTCAAGAGTAGAGGTGACGGTGAAGGAACTTTAAACACATTGCTCTGTTATTTTAAATTTTAATCAATAAGTTGCATTTGTACGTGGGTTTCATTTTTTAAAGGAAATAATTTCTCAAACTATGTGATCAAATTGTTATTGGTCTTAGTGATGATGAACTTTGATTGCCACCCTGGAGCATTAGTGAAGCTCAGCTTGGGCAGTTCCATCACAAGGGTTGGAGTCTGAGACTAGATAAAAGTACCAAAATGAGAAAGCCATCTGAGAGTTCCCCACTTCTCTCTCTCTCTGTTTTATTCCCCCAAATGTGAGGGGAGATTCCAGCTGTATATTCCTGCTGCAGGGGATTCCCCCAATCATCCTGGGCTGTACCTCCAAGCTGTGAACCAAAATAATCCTTTTCTTCAGTTGCTTCTTGCTGGATATTTGGTCACAACAATGAGAAACTAAATAACTAAGTCCAATGCCATACCCCTTATTTAAGTCAGGATAAATACAACATATATATATATATGTATATATATATGTATATATATACATATATATGTGTGTGTATGTATGTATGTATATGCATATGTATGTGCTTTCAATGTTTAATGAAGTCACACCACTTCAGGTTGATAATGCTCCCCTCAAGAGCCATAGACTACCTAACAAAAACCCTAGTACTGGGCATGAGAAAGCTACTTTGAAATGTTGGTCAGGAGAGTCCAAAGAGTCCCCAAACAACATAGGCCATGGCCCTTGGCTGCTTCCCAGTACTCGAAGCTAAGTCCCTATTGCTGAAGACTCCACACACTCCAGACACAGGACTCGGGGGAATCAAACTAGGACTGACTAGGTTGGTGTTCATTAGCAGATCTTCTCCTCCTACTTCCCTTTTCCTCTTTCTTTCTATTTCCCCTTCCTTTCCTTCCTTCTTGTATTGAGCAGACGGCTCCAGCGGGGTGTGGACAACAGCATCTTCCTTCATTTCCCCACTGTCTGCTCAGGACATATCGCCACTCATTTTGCCATGAATTTTGGAAGATGCCTCTGGCAGGTTCCATAACTTCTATCAACAAATAGTCCATCACTTACCGTTCCCACGGCAAATTCCAGTGAGCAGTATCCTGTCGTATAGCTCTGCACCTATCCACTCTGAAGCTTTATCTCCCTTGATTTGGGCTCACCAGGTGGGAACAGCTTAGAGGTGAAGGTGTGGCTAGTTTCATGCCTTGTACAAAGATAAAAAGTTAAAGGAAAAAATTGCTATGAAAAAGCATTTTAAAGCTGTAGGGGCTCGTAAAACGTAGTTTCTTCCGACTCAGTTTCCTTACAGCCCCAAGGTTACGGAGTCTAGCCGAGTGCCGTTTCTTTTCTGGACTTCCCATCCTGTGTGGCTCCAATGAGTGACACAGAACGTCTCCCATGCTGGCTCCTTCATTCTGGCACCACCTCTGTGTACAGCACTTCCTCTGTAGGTGTTGTCCAGTCCCCGGCAAGAAGCCTACTTGGACGAAATCGGTAATATTCCTCTTGCTCCTCCCGCTGAATCTGTTGACCGCACTGCCAGGCGGAACAAGCTTCTCATTCAACTCCTCTTCTATGAGCTTCTACCTTTAGATTCTTCACACAGCTTGAGATCCAGTCCTTATGCCCCTGCAGACTGGGGAACCCAGGTCATGCTGTGGCCCTTTCATACTGTTCCTTGGGGGGGGGGGGGCTTTCTGAACAGCTGGAGGTGAGGAGAGAGGGGAGGAGGGAAGCATCACCAGTGTGTTGAAAACTTCTTCAGGCTTCTCTCTCACAGCCTGGAGGCAGTGATCCTCTAGACTGGCAGAATGGGTGTCACAGACACGCAGTGTGCCTGGTATGCTTTAGAATCTGAAGATCCAGGACACATGTGTTTAAGCACATTAATGGGGTGAAGTGTGATGTTTCCATATGCAGTGTGCATCAAGTCTGGCTTCCTTTTCCACCCTCCTCCCAGTCTCCCCCCAGCTCCAGTACCGCTACCCTCCTTGCCGGTGGACTGATCTTCTGCGCATGTAAGACAGCTAGTGCTACTCTGACAATTGTTTTATGTTTTCTTCCTCATTCCATTTTAATATCCGATAGACCCTTTTGGCCACTCGGACTTTCTTTTTGCTGATTTCCCATCTTTTGAAAAATCCTTAGCTTTGTTTTCTTCCAGACTCCCGAGGATCTCTACTTACGGAGAAACCATTATCCAAGTGTTTGGAATAAATGGTAGACTGCGATACATGTTGTAAACAAGACGTTTGCTGACAGGCTCACTATTTCTGAAGATAGGTTTTCTACCACAAATGGAAGGTAACTCATTTAGATCAAGATTTAAGAAATGCAAGCAACAGATTTTTTTCTCATTACCAAACTGGAGTATCCTGATTTATACATTCAATCCCAGAATGTCCTGTCTCACTTTAAAATGTATCTTTCTTTTTAAGTTGGGTGTTGTAAATACATCCAAAGTCATCTAAGTTTGACGACTTTCTTCATTGTCAACGTTAATATCCTTATAGTGGTCTGTATTTGATGCTATAAAGGAGCCTTGTCTTCAACAGCGTGCCCAGTCTGCGGGATTCCCACTTCCAGTACTGTCTTTGCCCGCAAGGGAACTACTCTCTCTCTCTCTCTCTCTCTCTCTCTCTCTCTCTCTCTCTCTCTCTCTCCACCAGAAGCCTCCCTGTGTTCTTCTTTTCAATCAGTCAAAAGCAATTTATCTCCATGGGATATTTATACATGTGTGCAGAAGAACAAAAGTGACTTTATTATTCCTAATCAGGAAATTACTTTTACTTTACCTATGCTGCCCACTTCAAGCTGGAAGCTATTTCTTTAATTACTTTACTCTCTATACAATAAGCTTTATATAGATGTATAATAAAGAAAGACCTTTATTATAAAATTTATGTACCTATTTCCTTCTTAAGATGCATTTGAGGGAATGGCAATCTAAATCTTGCTGTGTGGTGTTTTGATTGTAAGTTCATTATACTATGTGATTTTTAAAATAAAAATTTGAGTATAATGTATTAAAATTATCATATTTCTTCCCACTTGTGGAATCCACATGTGGCAACCATGGACGCTTTATCCTTATCTCTAGTAACTTTCCTATTTGCCCATGCTCTTAACAAATGTCTTATGAGTATGCAGAGGCCCGTTTATCAAAGCGCTGGAGGCTTGCTCTGATAATTGACAATTAAAACTAGGGTATCTAAAAGTGACACATATACCTGTTAAATACTTTTTATAACCCAAAACACAAATAATGATGTTTTCTTGCCAGAGTTTTGATGTGGGACCCACCTAAACCTGTCTCTGAGTATATGTCACTGAGTGTGAGGTCTGGTGGGTCTTCTTTGTATATGTCACTCCCATAACGCAGCAGTCAAAAATTCCAGGTTCACTTTCATTAAAATGAAGTCAGAACTTATAGAGAGGAAGCAACATGAGAGCAGAATTCTTCTCCAAGTCAGTAGTTCTCAACTTGTAGGGCGCCATGCCTTTGGGGATCACAAATCAGGTATTTACATTTGATTCATATTAGTAGCAAAATTGCAGTTTTGAGGTAGCAGTGAAATAATTTCATGGTTGGGAGTCACCACAACATGAGGAACTGTACGGATGGGCTGCAGCATTAGGAAGGTTGAGAACTGGTACTCTAAGTCGAAATATAATTTCCCAGATTCTGTTGCTCACTCCTGATTTGATATGCCTCGACATGTTTTTCAGAACAGTTCAACTTCATTTTCATAATGCCCTCATCCTGACTTCATGTGGATTGGTTTGGCTTGCAGCCTTGCTCTATTTCATTGGAGTTTCCCTAGCAATGACATGTAGTATGATCCTCAGAACTGGGAGGTTCTGGTATATATTTAACAAAGGAAATATTAAAGGGAGAGAGAGAGAAAAGGAGAGAGAGAGAGAGAGAGAGAGAGAGAGAGAGAGAGAGAGAGAGAGAGAGAGAGAGAGAGAATACAATGTCACTCACTCCCCACTAAGGCTAAATGAGAGAGAGAGAGAGAGGAACTCACTAGCATAGCAAAGCATTTTCTCTTGTGTGGCCAGGCCCGAGGATAGAAGCATTAGTCAGAAGTACACGATGAACCATTTGAGTTAAGAGGTCTGACCTGAATTGAAGATCGAGTGACCCAATTGGAGTCTGACTTTAGAACTTGGAGAAGATTTCACTAGAATTCAAAAGATGTGGAAAGAATTTCCCCATAACTTACCTTGCAGAATACAGACTTTCTCTTGCTATTTTTTGTGTGTTCCCAGGAGAGACGAAGAAGACAGAGACGTGTAGACAAAGTGTGACCTCAGTCTTAGAAGCCAGCTTGTTTCCATCCTTTATATTAGCTTCATATCCACCATGTTGGGGCATTGGGATTTTAAATACTTCATAACTCAGACAATTTTTTCTTCCTGTTTATCTTTGCTCTCTCCACCAACGATTACAAAGCTAAGTACATGGCAGGTTCTATTGACTCTCCAGGAAGCAAAGACAGACCTTTGTCTAACTTAGGTTTGTACAAAGCTTGGATGAAAGAAAAGAAGCAGGAGTAGGTTAGCATGGATAGTGATGAAGCCTGAGAAAGGATGGGACAAAGACCTAAAAGGATTCGGATGGGGAAAAATTGAAACCAAACAAAGAAAGCTCACATTTTTCTTCTCAAGTTTTATGCACCCAGCAAAAAGCTATTAAATTCTGCAAGGTTTTCCTAATGTTTCTGTAAATCAGCTCAGTAGAATAAGGATGAAATAGTAATTAGGAGTCAGAGCATTGAAATCTGACAGATAGCATCCCAGCCCTCCCTATGAAAAGTCCTGATGTTGGAATCTTGGTGAATAAAATCCAAGTTGGAGTTCTTGTTTATAAATTGGCTATATCAGTGCCCTCCTCATGGTCTTGTCTAAATGAGTGTTTAGCACCATGCATACACACACACACACACACACACACACACACACACACACACACAGAGAGAGAGAGAGAGAGAGAGAGAGAG
Source organism: Arvicola amphibius (assembly GCF_903992535.2). Taxonomy (NCBI): domain Eukaryota; kingdom Metazoa; phylum Chordata; class Mammalia; order Rodentia; family Cricetidae; genus Arvicola; species Arvicola amphibius. Next base: position 166,410,964 of record NC_052049.1, on the reverse strand, counting down.
AGAGAGAGAGAGAGAGAGAGACTCATTTTCATATACTGTATAAGGACATATGCCAGTTAAATGCATACGACCAGGAAATTCCCCATGAGAGGAAATTGCCAACAGGCTTCTAAAAGATGACACACAGACCTGAACAAATCTGGGGTTTAATTTTAAATAGTTTCTTACTTCAGTGATAACTGCCTGAAAACATCTGTTAACTGGCCTTTTCACACTCTCCAAGCAGCTGACAGTTGATCTTCACAGTGACCTACCTCCCAAATTGTCAACAAGTTAATCCTGTCCATTTAGCCTTAGTGGGGAGTGAGTGACATTGTATTCTCAGATCTCTTTTCTAAGTTGACAAGCCAACTAAGGTATTTTGGGTAATCTTTCATAAAACTCAATACCTTAATTAAATAGGACAACCCATTCCATGACCAACTCCGCAGTTCTGTATAGAGACCGATTGCCTGGGAATCTTGCTATGAAGGCCTTTAGGGAAAAGTAACTGTTTGCAAAACTGATGGCGTACATTTGACTTACTAGAAATCAGATCCATTTGGCTGAATTTGCAAGTCATTTTTAAACCACCCACCATGAGGTGTCTCAGTTTTCAAAGATCTTACAGTGTCACGGGGAAGATAGACAGGCAGACAGACATATCGGGAACTTCCCCAAAGTATTACCAGCATTGCGGTCAAAACAACCCAGCTGTTAGGAGTGTGTTGTCTTCTCTAATAAGAAGAATGAAGCCAAGCCCCCAGACTTTAAAGTGATTGTGGGCAGAAAACACATGTTTAGGTTTCAGCCTGTCTCACTTTTCAAGTTGTAACTATTTGAGGGCCCTACATAAAGTTCCTGGGAGGACCATCAGGTGAGACCCTGGCATCTGTCTCCCCAAACTGGAACAATGTGTGGAGGAGAGTCCCCATTGCACCACCCCAGGCTGATCTCTATGGACCACTGCCTATCAGCATCCTGTCTTGCCTTTCAGGATGATCCTTGTGGAGCACTACCTGTCACTGGTCTGTCTTGCCTTCAGTTTGAGATGTGCCTGAGAACAGTGACCCCATCCTATTTCTCTGCAGATCCATGGTGACTGGTAAGCACTCTCTAAATACTTGTTGAAAGAGGACTGATTAAGAATTGTAAGTAACATGCATAATCTAGGGGTTATAATCAACACCAACCTAAATCTCAGCTGATTCCTAGCCAAGGCTATTGGCCACGTCAGACCTTGCAATATGATGATATATAGTGCTTGGTTTAACACAACGATAATAACAGGCTTGATAAAGTAACCAACATTGTGTTTTAGGCATGTTTAAGTGCCCAACTAGGAATTCAGTTTTAAGGGTCGTGTCTGTTAGTCTATTGTTAATGGGACAAGTGGAAGTGTTTGAGGAGTCCAGTTTCATGGTATAGAATTCAGATCCATGCTAAGTTCAAGGCGCTTTATTTACCGAAGGCCTATAATTGAGAGACAATCTCTCCTTCAGTTAAATAGCCACAGTGATGTGGTTCATGAATTTGCTCTGTTTTTAATTGCTGTAGACATTTGTTCAACATCTGCTTTTATAGCCATTTAACTAGAGACGTTGCTGTAATAAAATGTGTAAATTTATATTGAGTGCGATCATCAGTTTTTACTGGAGTGCATCTTGTACAATGCAATTAATGTCTTCCAGAGCAACTGCTTTTCAAAATATGCAGCATGCCACAGCTCGCAAAGACCTATTTTTTTGTAGAAATATATGAACAGGTGAACAGGTGGCTGAATGAAAAGAGAACTATTCTCTAGAGCCCTGTGGCATTTTTATTGTATCATGTGTAAATTGCCAAATGCTTTAACAGACAGATAAGTAAATAGTGATTTATAGTGCAGAATACCAAGGCAAGATTCTCTGTTTTCTTCAACTCACCTCCTCTCTTATTGTCTCCTGTATTTTTCCATCCCAAACCAAAACCAAGTTGGTGCAGTCACAGATATATTTGAGGATTAGCCATAAAATAGAGGAGATGGTAAATATTACTTTCTATTTGGGGAATGTAGGTGAATCTGTATTAGACTTAAATGTAATTGTGAGTGGTGTAATTTGGATACTTTTAGACATCAAAACACATAAATGTTTGTACATGTACGCATGTGTAACTGTCCACTTTCATGGGCATGTTGACAGTCCTTTCCAGAAGTCTCCATTCCGTACTCCTCTCAGTGTCTCCTGGAGTTTATTAGTTCCACAGTCTCTTTTCAGTTTTAAGAGAGCACACATGTCAGCCAGCAGTAAACTCATTTGGTCCAGTTTCTGTGAAACTCAACTGAGGCTTGGCTGGGAAGACTGAACATTCAGCTGTTCACACACACACACACAAACACACACACACACACACACACACACACACACACAAGTGGCTGATTTTTAATTCAAGAGAAGTTGATGAAAAGAGAGTGAGAAAAAGCAACTTCTGAATGGAAGTTTTCACTAAGGTGGCTGTCATTTTATGATGCTTCCAGTTGTCCAATCATATGCTTTGACAAGGCGTAGGCTTTCCCAGACAATTCCACCTCTGTAAATCTGAGCAGGAAGTAAGAATGCTTTTGGGAGCCTGGTCCCATTAGTATTTGCATTGTATTGTCGCTCCTGCAAGACCCAGGAAGGGGGCAGAATTATTTCTAAATTGCTTTAAAAGTATTCTGGGCCTTTTGATGTTTAATCCTGAGCAATGCCCCCTCCTCAGGACAATGGAAGAAAATTTTTTCCCTAAAATGGTGTTGTCAATATTAACTAGGAAAGAGGAAAACAAGCTTGACTATACTGGACTATTTTCCTTATTTTTTAAGTGTTTTCTAGGTCCCTACATACTATTTTAATTGTAGCCTCTGTAAAGTCCTTCTGTTGTTTCTGTTGGCTTGTGCTGCCTTCATTTCCATCCCCAATATCTGTCCTCTTGTCAGAATGCCTAGATCAAATATCTAGTGTGATGGCTAGTGTGATACCGTTAACACTCCCCTCTGGGTGTTCCAAACTCCTGTCAAGAGTTCGTCACTTGTATTTGATAGTGCGTGTTTTACGTGGCTATGTGCAAGTGACATACACATGTGCACACACATGCACACATGTGGCAGGTAGGGACTTCTGTGCCATTGAGCATCACCGAATTATCAGTGCCCTGGAGTTGTTGGTGGAAGAAGATCTATTTCTTTTGCAAAGGATGAGAAAAATGGGAGGGTTGTCAGGGCGAGGGAAAAGAGAGGAAAATAAAGTGTGTGTGTTTATGTGTGTGTGTGTGTTTGTGTGTGTGTGTGTGTGTGTGTGTGTGTGTGTTGGTCAGAGGGAGGGAGGAAGAAGAGAGAGGGGAACTGTGAGTGAATGTGGAGGGAGGCGGGGAAATGAAAGGATATTATATATTTTTTTGTATCTGTCATTTCCCTGCTATCTCCCATATGACTTCTTAATCCATCAGAATGCTGGGAAGATAATGTTTTGGGCGAAATAACATGAGAGAGAGGATAGACTCCCAAGGACCAATATCTTTATTGCTCGGAGGATAAACGGATTATGTCAGCCATTTTCTGTTGCTGACAGCTTTTCTTATTAACCGATTTTATTTTTTAATCTTCCAGGGAAGAAATATGGTTTTATGTCACAATAAAACGCCGGTCACATCTAATTCTGCCCTCAAACAAACAGATTTCTGAAAGCCTTGCAGAGAAATTTGAAATAACTTTAAAGAGGGGGTTTTTGGATAAAGTCTTTATCCAGGGGCTTGTTCAACTGCAGTGTAAAAGGTTTACAGAGAGAGGAGAGGAGAGAAGCAGTGGGAGGGAGGGAGGGAGAGAGAGAGAGAAAGAGAGAGAGATAAGGGCAGAGGAAGAGAAGGAGAAAGGAAGACACACACAGCTGCTTTTACTTGGTGATCCGTCTTCAAACGCAGGCGTGTCAGGGAAATGCAGGTCGTATGAAAGAGGCTTGGGGATGTGGGCACACGAACCTGGCTCCCTCTGGGCTTCCATAATGTGGGAGCTTCCTTCTTTGGCCTCTAAAGCCCACACTTTTTCTTAGGTTTTCTGTAGGCATTACAAGTAAATGGCATTTCTTTCAAGAATCATAAACAAATGTGAGAGGCATCCAGAGCTCAGAGGTACTCCCAGGTCCCCCCAACTCCTATAATTCCTTCCTGGGAAATTTCAACCTGCTGGAGGATTTAAGTCTACAGTTACCCCCTAAGAGCATCTTCTGTCAAACACCCCACAGGGCTCTGCTACTTGCTCCCTTCCACGGGCTTGCAGCAAATTCGGGGCCATCACTAACATAAAAAAAAAAATGACTCACTTCTTCCCTTCTCTTCTGTGTGGCACCAGGCAATTTAGCTAGACAGGCCCCCTGTTCACTAGGGGCTTAGCCCAGAAAATGTCCTTAATTTGTGCTTCTAGTTTTGTGTGTGCCTTGCTCACCACAGACCCAGTACCTTGATTGATAATGATGGCCAAGTCTTACACCGTGCCCTGCTGGGAAGTATTGGTGATTTAGAGCACTTTAAAAATATGTGAAAAAATAAATCTCTTGAATTTTCCAAGTTTTTTTTAATAAAAGAAACGTGTTTTAAAAAAATTCTTAAACCTTGGACAGTTTGGGGCAGTTTACTCTTTTTCTATGGCAAGTTTGAAAAGCCAAGTCCCTCCAGCTGTGCCAAGAGGGAAGATAAAATAGACTGAGCCAAACATCTTGTCACGTGGAAGCAAGGAGGTGGGCTTTCCCAAATCACCTCTTTCTCTGGAGACATAGAGAACTGAAGGTGGGGAATAGTGGAAGAAACTTTATCCAAGACCTTTCCTCTCCTCCGTGAACTGATAGTTTTCCAAGATTGAATCAGAGGGTCACTAGGACCCACAGCTCAAAGGGAGCAGCCTGAACAGCTTTGAGCCGAACTAAGTCTGTGAGCTCCCAGGCTTTTGACTCCATGATGTTATCAAAAAACAAAACAAAAAACATGGGTGCCAAGTGAACCAAGTTTTCCCACAAGAATACAGGCGTGGCGTACAATGCCGCAGCCAACACTGAAAGTGTCTCTGGTCCTCCATTGGGAGGAGTAGACTTCATGCCGCCCTTCTGGGTTGACATTTGTGTTGGTTCCACAGACAGCCCTGGGGACCAGCCACTCTGGTACACGGCAATGAGGTCATCGTGAGTGATGATGATGATGCTGTATTTTGGTTTTTGGCTCACTGAGCACTTTACGACCGTCATCTCACCCCCTCACCTAATCTTCGATCTTAGCAGCTTTGAGATGATGAGCGTAGTGACTCTGATAACACCGTCATCAACAGTAACCAGAAACTATTTCTTTATCTATGTTAGACGTTTTAATCCAGGGCCTTGCTATGTAGCTAGGCTCGTCTATCACTCACTGGGTAGCTTTGAACTCAATCCTCCTGCCTCAGCCTTACTGTTAATGGGATTCTAAGAATGCATCACCATGCCTGGCTCTGTTTATTGTGTCAAGTGTGTCCTTAATCCTGTCAGTCCACTGCTGGTCCACTGTAGAGATGGAGAAACTGTAGCAAAGACAAGATTAATGACTTGCTCGAGGTCTCACATCAAATACTTGTCAAGTCCAAGACTGTTCTGGAAACAAGGCTTTTAATTCAACATATAAGGCCCAGAAATGGGAGCGGGTGTTTTAGAAAAGATCACCCAAGTGGATCAATGGCAGATCTGAATCTTGTGCTGGGTTTTAAGAACCTGCCTTGATTACCTCACTCAGGATGGTGTTTTCTATTTCCCTCCATTTGCATGCAAAATTCAAGATGTCATTGTTTTTTACCGCCGAGTAGTACTCTAATATGTATATATTCCACACTTTCTTCATCCATTCTTCCACTGAAGGGCATCTAGGTTGTTTCCAGGTTCTGGCTATTACAAATAATGCTGCTATAAACATAGTTGAACAGATGCTTTTGTAATATGATTGGGCATCTCTTGGGTAAATTCCCAAGAGTGGGATTGCTGGGTCCTGGGGTAGGTGGATCCCAAATTTCCTGAGAAACCTCCACACTGCTTTCCAAAGCGGTTGCACAAGTTTGCATTCCCACCAGCAATGGATGAGTGTACCCCTTACTCCACATCCTCTCCAGCAAAGGCTATCATTGGTGTTTTTGATTTTAGCCATTCTGACAGGTGTAAGATGGTATCTTAACGTTGTTTTGATTTGCATTTCCCTGATTGCTAAGGAGGTTGAGCATGCCCTTAAGTGTCTTTTGGCCATTCGAACTTCTTCTGTTGAGAATTCTCTGTTCAGTTCAGTGCCCCATTTTTTAATTGGGTTCATTAGCATTTTAAAGTCTAGTCTCTTGAGTTCCTTATATATTTTGGAGATCAGACCTTTGTCTGTTGTGGGGTTGGTGAAGATCTTTTCCCAGTCAGTAGGCTGCCTTTTTGTCTTAGTGACAGTGTCCTTTGCTTTACAGAAGCTGCTCAGCTTCAGGAGGTCCCATTTATTCAATGTTGCCCTTAATGTCTGTGCTGCTGGGGCTATACGTAGGAAGCGGTCTCCTGTGCCCAAATGTTGTAGAGTACTTCCCACTTTCTCCTCTAACAGGTTCAGTGTATCCTGAGTGAGGTAACCCAGGCCCAAAAAGATGAACATGGGATATACTCACTCATAATTGGGTTCTAGCCATAAATAAAGGACATCGAGCCTATAATTCATAAAAATCCTAGAGAAGCTATATAAGAAGGTGAACCCAAAGAAAACCATATAGTTATCCTCCTGGATACTGGAAGTAGACAAGATTGCCGGACAAAAAATGGGAACATAGGGGTGGGGTGGGATGGGGGAAGGGGGGAATGGAGCGAGAAAAGTGTGAAGTGGAGGATGGGAAGAGCTTGGGGGAATAGGATGGTTGGGATATAGGAAGGGTGGATATGGGAACAAGGAATTATATATCTTACTTAAGGGAGCCATTCTAGGGTTGGCAGAGACTTGACCCTAGAGGGGTTCCCAGGTGTCCAGGAAGACGCCCCCAGCTAGGTCCTTGGGCAGCTGAGGAGAGGGTGCCAGAAATGTCCAGATCCTATTGCCATACTCATGAATATCTTGCATATCACCATAGAACCTTCACCTGGCATTGGATGGAGAAAATGACAGAGCCCTACATAGGAGCACCGGACTGAGCTCCCAAGGTCCCGATGAGGAGCAAAAGGAGGGAGATCATGAGCAAGGAAGTCAGGACCGTGAGGAGTGCGTTTACCCATTGAGACGGTGGGACAGATCTAACGGGAGACCACCAAGTCCAGTTGGAATGGAACTGATGGAACAGGGGACCAAACCGGGCTCTCTGAATGTGGCTGACGGTGGAGGAGGACTGAGAAACCAAGGACAACGGCAATGAATGTGAACTCTACAGCATGGACGGGCTCACTGTGAGCCTTAACCTTCACCTGGCGATGGATGGAGATAGAGACAGAGCCCCACATTGGAGCACCGGACTGAGCTCCCAAAGTTCTGATGAGGAGCAGAAGGAGAGAGATCATGAGAAAGAAAGTCAGAACCATGAGGGATGCGTTCACCCACTGAGACGGCAGGACAGAACTAATGGGAGACCACCAAGTCCACTTGGAATGGGACTGATGGAACATGCGACCAAATCGGACTCTTTGAAAGTGGCTGATGGTGGAGGCTGACCGAGAAGCCAAGGACAATGGCGATGGGCTTGGTCTCTACGACATGGACGGGCTCTGTGTGAGCCTTGTCAGTTTGGTTGCTCACCTTCCTGGACCTGGAGGGAGTTGGGAGGACCTTGGACTCAACATAGTGTAGAGAACCCTGATGGCTCTTTGGCCTGGAGAGGGAGGGAGTAGGGATATGGGTGGAGTGGAGGGGAGGGAAGGGGGAGGAGGAGGGGAGGAGATGGCAATTTTTAATAAAAAATAAATAAACTGGAAACAAAAAAAAGACTAAAGAGATGAAATAAAAAAAAAAAAAAGAACCTGCCTTGACCCATTTTCTTCCTCATTCCTATCAGCTACTCTCAGCTTTTATGCCCCTCAGACCTAATTGCATCCCCTTGTAGGCCTTCATACCTGTGTTCTGTCCTCATCTTTTGAAAACATCCACCTTGCCCATCAAGTCTCAGGTTCTTTACCTCCTTGGTGAATGCCTCTTGAGCCTGTATATGGCCTTTCCACTTCTCTGTACCCATCTCTCACTCCATTCTTTCCATGAGCCCTGTCTTTGTCTTCTCCCTAGACTAGGAGCCTGTCACGGGCAGGGCTTGACAATGTACATGGGTGAGCATTTTTCACCAATGTACAGCCTTACTATTAAAGGTAATAAATGTTTGTGTCTCTATCTAATGTGTCTTACCACTCAGGGAGCATGGCTATGAGACACCTGTACCCCCTGCAAGGCGCCTAGTCAAGGAGTTCCTTTTCTGAGAATATACTTTCAGAACCCGTTGCAGTTCAGGAGCATAAAACAAAAAAAAAATCTATCATCACAAAACAGAAATTTTTTTAACATAATCCTGACTGTAACAAAATATTATAATCACATATGTATGCCACCATTAAGGACTCAGCCTCGCCTTGTGCACTTGGGCTCGCCACGTGGGCTCAGAACTTTTCTGCGATACTGCACGGTTCTTCCACTCTGGTTTTCCTGCGAGCATCTCTAGGGCACTTTCATAATGCAGTGTAACTGAGGACTTCATCACTGTCGTCCTACAGACACAGTCTTAAAGGACATTAATAGATAATTGAGAGGGAGGGAGGGAAGGAGAGTGAGAGGGAGGAAGGCAGGGAAGGGAAAACGCATGGGAGAAAGCCAGAGAGATACATCCATGGGCAAAGAAGCATGGAAAATTCAGAGTTAAGCTACATTAAATTGCTTTCCCGAGAGCAGCGCTTTAAAGAGCCTGTATCAAGCAGTGTTTCTCAAATTTATTAAAACAGGAAATCTGTTTGGGGGTTTTCCGGAGAACATTTCTTATAAGAATATGCCTGTACCAGTTTGGTGAGCATCCCTCAACTCTTATGTATAAGTATCCTCGGCATGAGCCAGGATACAATAAGACCAAAGCAGACGGACGTCACGAGACATGCTTTTCTAACTAAAATAGCCATAGAACGAACCTGCTGGAAGCATTCGTTTCTACCTTGTTAGAAATGTGAAATGTCAGGTGGTGGTATTCTTTCAGAGTTGTTGAATAACTCAATGAAATAATATATTGAAAGCATCAAGCATAGGGTTGGGCATATCATAAGCATTTATGTAATGGCAGGTGGCATTCAATAATAACTGTGTTGGTTTGAACAGGTACGGCCCCTTAGACTCGTGTGTTTTAGTGGTTGGCCCATAAGGAATGGCACTTTTAGGAGATGTGGTCTTATTGGAGGAAGTGTGTCTCTATGGAGGTGGGCTTTGAGGTGTCTCATAAGCTCAAGCTACCCTTAGTGAGACAGACCATTTCCCGTCACCTGTGAGTTAAGATATAAGAACTTTCAGCTCCTTCTCTAGCACCCTGTCTGCATGCACACTGCCATCATCCCCACTATGGTGATAATGGACTGGATCTCTGAAACTGTAAGCCACCGTCAATTAAATGTTTTCCTGTAGAAGTGTTGTTGTGGTTGTGGTGTCTCTTCCCAATGATAGAAACACTAAGATAAATGGTAATAGACATAACAATTTTTGCCTATTTCATTATTTGGTCCATGTTTATGTTTTTAGATTTGTAATAGTGGAGTATGATAAACATTTGAGAATTTTCTTAATGAGTTAGTACTAGCTTATATGTCCTCTGCCTTCATTATACAATTTTTTTCCCATGTGCTTGCAAGAACAGGTTTTGTTTTCTGATTCTTGCTGACTTCCTGGGATTTAGTATGTTCTATTAGTTTGCTGTAACAAGATGCCACAAAACGTGAAGGCTGAAACCAAAGAAAGACATTTATTCAGTTGTGTTTTTGGAAGCCAGAAGTCTGAAATCAGAGTGTCAGCAGGACCACACTCCCTTCAGGAGTGAGATTCTATGGAAGCAAAAAGACTGTGGCCTCTTCCAAGTGTCAGACAACTCAATCAATGTTTCTTGACTTGTGGTTATAGCCACTACACTCTCTGACTCTGTCACCTGTGTTTCTTCTTGCCTCTGTCATTACATAACATTTTTCCTTTTCTTATAAGGACAGTTATATCAGTTCAGAATCTATTCTAGTGACCTCATCACAGCTTATTGTATCCGAAGGGATAATATTTCCAAATAAAGTCACATTCACAGGTACCGGGGGCTAAGTCTTAGGCATGTCTTTTTGTTTATTCTTGTTTTATTTGAGACAAGATCTTACCATGTAGCCTTAGCTATCTTGGAACTCACCCAATATGTAGACCAGGCTGGCCTCAATTCACAGAAATCAACCTACCTTTGTCTCTTTAGGGCTGAGACTAAATGATGTGTGCCACCATGCCTGGCCTAATCGTATCTCTTTGAAGGACACAAACCTGTGACAATCACTGCATTTATTCTCTTCTTATTCATCGGGCAAATGAGGAAATGTCCCTTGGATTAAGCCATTGTTAGTTGGGTTTCCTGTTGCGAACAACAAAAACACCATGTGTGATGGAACGACAGAAGAACTGGGATGACAGAAGTGAGCACGCTTAGAGCTAGGTCCAGAGCACACCAGGACGTAATCAGGCCTGAGACGCATGCCCACTCTCCTCTGGGTATGGAGGTTGAGCGCTGTAATTGGTGCCACAAGAGCCTTGTGTCATAGAAGAGAAGAAGGTTTTCCAAGATGGAGGAGTTGTAACAGGGCAATTATTTAAAGGAGGAGAAGGGTGAAAAAGAGGAGGGGGAGGAGAAGCAGCAATAGCAGCAGAAGCAACAATAACAATAATACACCAACACCAAATTTATGCACTAAATGTCCAATTGTGGGCAAGCGTATCACATCTGTATGGTATATCCCCCAACCACAAAACTATGCTGTATACATCTCTGCAACACATGTAGATATGTGTATAAATAATGCTCACAGAAAAGCTTACACTGAAATGTTTCCTGGGCTTTGTTTAACAAGGGCAATACCTTGTAAAAGTTCTAAAACAATAGATTTACACAGACAAGGCAGCCTTGTAGTGGTTCTTATCAGAAGCAAATTCAATGTTTGTATTGGCATAACACTGGATGCTTTGTTTAGAACAAAGGAGTCACATAAACACTCTTGCAAAGCTAAGCTTGCAAGTGAGACATTTGGCATGTGGAAACTTGAACAGGCAGAAAGATGTTAAGAACAAGAGTTATGACTGGTACAAGAGGTTCAAAGAAAACAAGGGATTTCTTAGAAGATTATGGATTGACAAGAGGTCAGAATTCTCCCTCTTGGCTACTGTAATAGAGAAACAATTGTGTTGTCTGATAGAGAAAAGAAATAAACAACTCCCAGTGTAGGTGTGGGAAACAATGAAAACAGTCTAGGTAAATGTAGTGACCCCTAGTTTGTCAAGCCATTCTGCATTGCTAGTGGAAGGAGCTAAGAGAGAGGCAGCGCAGCTCCTGCAGGATGCTTGATTAAGTTACAATAATGATTTCTAAGAACAAAGGCATTACAGAGCCGGAAGACTGTAAACTACATGGGAATCATGTAGAAAGAACAAGTTGAAGAGCAAAAGCCCAGAGGTGCACAAAGATGTCAAATATCTAATTAAAATTATAGTAAGAGATGAAATATAAATAAATGTACGCCTAGAGGAAAGTCCAGTACTGTGGGTATCAGAACTAGGGAGGTGAACAAAAGCTTAATTTATGAAATAAACTTCATTTTATAAGTAGCCTTAAAGCAGGGTCCTCTTTGTCCCAGTGAATAACCCCATCCATATCTGGGCACTACACTGATTGGACACAGTAGATTTACATAAATAAATAAATAAATAAATAAATAAATAAATAAATAAATAAATAAATAATTCATGAAGGAAGACAAGAAGCTGGAGAGATAGGATGTGGTGTGAGTTTGGGGTGAGGTTTCGGGATGGAAATGAATAGGGCAATAAACAGTAGGTATGATCAAGATACTTTATAAACATACATGGCATTTTTAAAGGTCTCTGTTTTTCAGTGAGTGACATTTAAGAATGACCCTCAAGGGAAAATAAAACAAACTATATTTTGTTGCAACATTTGAAAATTTTAGAGCCAGAAACAGTTGCCAGGAAGGAAACAGCAATGGTAGCTCACATGCCAATTCTGGGTCTTAGAAGCCTGACTTTATTGCTTCAATTTTCAAGTCTTGAAGTAATCTTTAGAATGCACCATATGCCATTCACAGGCATGCATCTAGCTTAAGAAATTAATACAAAGCTAAATGTGAACTTATTTTCTGTGGGATAATGCTCTTGTGCCTTGTAAAGATTTGTCACTTGCATTGGTTTAATGAAATGGTGACTGGCCAGCCAGGCAGGAAGTATAGGCAGACTGACCAGACTAAGAGAATTCTGGGAAGAGAAAAGATAAACAGTCACTAGCCAGATGCAGATGAAACAAGATGAGAATGCCTCACTGAGTAAGGTACCAACCCATGTGGCTAAACATAGATAAGAATTACGGATTAATTTAAGTTGTAAGAGCTAGTTAATAATAAGCCTGAGCTAATAGGCCAACCAGTTTATAATTAATATAAGCCTCTGTGTGTTTCTTTGGGACTGAAAGGCTGTGGGACTGGGTGGGACAGAAACTTCTGTCTATACTTATTAAAATGTAATTATTATTCTAACTGCCTACTCACACAATATCTATCTTTGAGGATTCAAGAATAGCATTTAATACAAAAGCCTCACATAAAAATGGTCTTAAAATACTTCTATTGCAAAAAAGCTGTTCATATAGCCATGTTAGAACTCATGAGAGAGATTTTTAAAGTAATGTGGCAGTTCTCTTTCCCATGATAGATAAGAGTATACAGCAGATGCCACACAAGACCTTTGAGAGGACTGTAAACCCTCGTCAAACTCAACTCAAGGAAGGACAGTGTTCAAAGTGCAGTGTGTCTGCCAATCCTACTGGCCTGACAGGCACACCTTGCTCCTAAGGAAAAGTATTAGTGAGAGAAAGGGAGGCCTTAGGAGTCAGGATGAAGGAAATAACATTGGCGAAACTGCAAAAAGAAAGATAAAAAAAATTACAAATGGCAGGACTGGGGAAATGACTCAGTGGATAAAGTGTTTGCCATACAAGCATGAGGACTTAAGTTGACTCCTCATCATCCACATAAAATCCAGGAAGACATGATGGGAGCAGAGATGGTATCTCTGGATAAACCTGGGTATCTAGACTAGCCAGAGTTGGTGAGTGTCAGTACCAGTAAGAGACTCTTAATAATAAAGTTGAGAGCAATGGAGGAAGCCCCCTGATGTTAATCACATTTATGCACACATGCATTTGTATGAACTCACACATCTGTGCTTACATACATGCACACACATGCATGCATGCATGTATGCACACACAGTGGCATGTGACATGCAAAACAGGAAATTATAATGGCAAAATAGAACGTAGAGGAGAGATTAAACATTGAACTCGTACACATTCTTAAAGTAACAATGGAATGGCTCCTGCTGCCTAGAGTTTACTTTACATGGTCGGGGCCGCATAACTGACTCTTGTGTTCTTATCAAATACAGCCTTCTCTGACTGGTCTGTACATGGTAGCCACTCAGTCAATTCTTCTACATCATCCTTGACTGGATTTTCTTCAGTAGCTGCCTTAGTCCTTATGCGGTACCTTCTAGTCACTAGTTTTAGAACACACGTTTTATGAAGGAAGGGACATGGCCTGCCTGTCACTCTTTATTCTGCACCTAAATTTTTCCTAGCAGAAATATCTTTTCAAAAAGATGGTGAAATTATTCTTTTGGGTGTCTGAAAGAGTTTGTGAACAACGGATTGCTTTATGAGAATCACTGAAGTCTTTCAAGTGAAGGGAAAGTTGTGTCAGATAAAAGCCTGGATCTATACAAAGGAATTAACAAAGGGTGTCTATGTGTAAATACAGTACATCTTATGACTGAGTGCTTTCAAAAGGACAATTAACAGTCTAAAATAGGAACTTTTGGTTGTATAACACACATTAAAGTAAAATATGTGGAAACAAAGGGAGAGAATTTAAGGAGAAATGTTTCTCATATTGAATACATGCTATAACACTGTGTAAAAACCCAAGGACGCGTGTTGAAACCCCAGTTTCTCCAAACTAGGGTGATCTGTTTTTAAAAAAAACTTCTTCTTCCCTGGGGAATCTTTGACAAAGTCTGGTAACATCTTAACTGTGGTGAATGGGTGAGTGACACTGGAATTTAGTTGGTAAGGCCAGGGACACTGTAAAGCTATAACACTCGAGAGTATCACAACAAAGGAATTTCTATGTAGGTCAACAGTGCTTAGGTGCAGAAACTCTGTCTTAAAACAACTCAAAACACAAAATACAGCAACGTGGTTTTGCTGTTGTTGTTTTAGGTCACCTTAGTACTGCAAAATGAATAAATTATACTGTTATGTGAGTGTTTTAAAAAAGTGGGACTACAAGAAATATTTAATTAATAAAAAGAAATATCAGAAATTAAAGATGATATATAAGAAAAATAAGGAATAATTATCAAGATTACTTTACTGATAATCATATGAAATCAGTAAATCAAATATTATCTGAAAAAAGTGCTTAAAATATAGACACAAATAAGGTAGGTTTATAAGCATACTGACATTTATTGAAGGGAAGTTGAGTTGATGTGCTAATGTTAGACAGAGTATTTCTCAGATAAAATATTACCACCAGGAATAAAAAAATTCCATAGAGGAAAGTGGTCAATTCACCAAGAAGTCTTAACTATCACACACCAGATAACAGTGTTTCCAAACTCACAAAGTAAAAACAGATAAGAGCACTAAAGAAACAAGCACTCAATGATTATAGTTGGACATTTTAATAAAGATGATTTGAATATTATCAGCCAGATAGAGTTAATTGATATTTATAGAATAGTCCACCCAATAGCTGTAAAATGCGCGTTTCTAAAGTACGTAATTATAAGTGATCTATATGCTGTGTTAGATTAAAAGGGAAATCACATAGTGTTCTGAACTAAGTTAAAGCAGTAATCTATCATAATTTTTGAAATGTTGCTAAAGCTGTGCTTGGAGTAATATTAAGAGCACCAAATATTAATATTAATGGCACCAAATACTTTTAGTAGAAAGGTGTCAAACCAATAACTTTTCTTTTAATAAATTAATAAATTAAACTGGGGTAAATAGAAGTAATAAAATCATGAAGATCAGAAGAGTACACACATGAAATAGAAAAGAAAATGCAAAGAAAAATCAATGAAATGAAGAGTTTCTTTGTGAACATCAATAAAGTTGGTCATATTTACCCAGACTCATTCAGAAAGAAAAAAGAAAAGAAATAAGTTGAAAATATCAACTGGGGTGATTACATAACTACAGAGTTTACAGATGTTTAAATAGTAAGGAAATATTCTGAATTACTTCATTAATTCAAGTTGTTTAAAGGCAATAATTTAGGTGAGGTGATCAAATTCCTTGAAAGATACGGACTGCCCAAGTCTAATCAAGAAAATTTGGCTAACATATGAAGGAATGATGCTGCAGTCCACAGAAGGATGCCTACAGTTTAACTAGTATAGGATATGCTTCAGTGAAGTCACAAGAATGGATTTTAATGTTTTCAACACAAAAAAGTAAGAAATTCTTGAAGAAGGTATATCTACTTGCTCTTATTTGAACAATTTACATCTATCAGAACATCACAGTGTACCCTACACATTTATATAATTTTATATAGACCATTAATACAATTATTAAGTAACAGAAAGCAAAAATTCCCCTATGTATATATTAATCAAATTCTATTTAAACTTAAGAACATTAGCACATATATAAGCAGCTTAAAACTTCCTTATAGCATTCCAAATATATAATATCAATTCTATGTAAAATATTCCAAAAATTGAAAAATTAGCAAATGCTGTAAAATTTAACCTCTCAAGCCAGGACTATCCTGCCTCCCATATGAAAAAGAGAGAAGAAATTTAGAGTTGTCATAGATAAAGACATAGGAGGTTTTTTTTTTTTTTTTTTTTTCGAGACAGGGTTTCTCTGTGGCTTTGGAGCCTGTCCTGGAACTAGCTCTTGTAGACCAGGCTGGTCTCGAACTCACAGAGATCCGCTTGCCTCTGCCTCCCGAGTGCTGGGATTAAAGGCGTGCGCCACCACCACCCGGCTAAGACATAGGAGTTTTATTGAGAGGAAATCAAGTTCTAAGCCTGATAACTAGATATATCCAGATTATATGTCATGACAACAAGGCTAAAAACCTCTAAGGTTAAAAAATAGTTTGTCTATGAAAGTCTTATCTGCACCAGTAATATTCTTCTTGCAAGGCAGTGGAACAATTTTTACAATCAGAAAGAAAATAATATTGAATTGGAATTTTATACCCATAAAAGCAGTCATCCCTTGTAATTTAAATATAATGGCTGTAAGAATATTTTTCTAGGTCCTCAATCTGTTCAGTTGGTATAAATGTCTACCTTTTGTTTTTGGTCAGCACCATGCTATTTTTATTACTGTGACTCTGTAGTATAGTTTGAGATCAAATATTGTGATTTTCCCCAGCATTATTCTTTCTGATTGGATGGGTCATGAATATGATCTTTTGAATATGGTTTTGAATTAGATTTGCAAGAATTTTCTTGAGAGTTTTTGTGGCTGTGTTATTCAAGGACATAAACCTATGGTTTTCCCTGTTTGTTGTATTTTTATTGTGTTTGGATATGGAGATAATGCTGGCTTTGTGGAGTAAGTTTGGTGGTGTTCCATCCCACTTTATTCTATGTAGCAGTTTGCTTTTAGTTACTCTTTAAATGTTGGATACAATTCAGGAATGGGACCTGCAGAGCGATGACTCAGCAGTTATTGCTCTTGTAGACGACTCAAGTTCAATTCCCAGCACCCACACAGCAGCTTATAAACATATGTAGCTCTAGTTCTAGATCTGGTGCTCTCTTCTGACCTCTGTTGGTTCCAGTGTACATGTGGTACACACACATATACTCAGGAAACCCACATATGCATAAAATTAAATAGACAAATGTTCTTCAAAATTCAGGAATGAAGTCATCTAGTCCTGTGATTTTTGGTGGAAGATTTTGCATTGCTGCTTCAATCTCATTGCTTGTTATTAATCTGTTTTTATCTTTTTAATTTTTACCCTTTAGTTAAAAACAGATTCCTTTCTCATATAACACATTCCAGTCACAACTCCCTCTCCCTGCATGTCTCCCAGTTCCTCCCCACCTCCAGTCTCAACTGGACTGCCCTTTCCCAACCTCTCATCAGAAAAGAATAGGCTTTCAAGAGATAACAGCAAAACACAATGAAACAAAATATAATAAGTTAAACAAAAACTATCACATCAAAGTTGAACTAGGCAAACCAACAGAATGAAAAAGATTCCAAGAGAAGGCACAAGAGTCAAAGACCCACTTGTTCACACACTCAGAATTCCACAACAAAAACCAGACCGAAAGCCACTATGCATATGCAGACAACCTGTGCAGGCCTGGTACATCTCCGTACTTGCTGCTTCAGTCTCTGTGAGTTCATATGAGCTTTGCTCATTGACTTAGAGGGCTGTGTTCTCCTGGTGTCTTTCATCCCTTCTGACTCCATTCATTCCCCTCCTCCACAGGATTCCTTGTGCTCCAAGGTAAGGGATCTGTAGGAGATATTCCACCTAAAGGTGTGTGTGTGGTGTGAGTGTGTGTGTGTGAAGGACTCTGTCTGGCTGTGGGTCTCGGCATTTCCTCTTTTCCTCTGTAAGGAAAAACCTCCCTGATGATGGCTGACTTAGGCACTGATTTATGAATAAAGAAAAATATCATTGGGAGTAATGTTTTTTTCTTTTAGACTAGTAGTATTTGACTTTACCCTAGGTCCCTGGGTTTTCCAGGGTCTGGTTCCTACTCACCCAAGCAGTGTCAGGCATGAGTTCTATCTCATGGACTGAACCTTAAGTCAGATCAGATGTTGGTTGGTTACTCCCACAAACTTTGTGCCACCATTGTCTTAGCATGTCTTGCAGGCAGGACAGATTGTAAACCAAAGATATTATGGCTGGATTGGTGCTTACATTTCTCTTTGGTAGCCTGCAGAATACCTTCTGGTACCAAAGAATGTACTAGAATGTAGGGCTGAAAGTTCTATGTAGGCACCAACTTGACCTCTCCATGTTCAATGAGTTGTGTGGGTGTTATCTTCAGCAATGGGGCTTTGCGGTTAGTTTTTGATCAGCAAGCTATTCTCTTAGCAACAGCCTGGATTGTTTGGGGGAGTTCCATGGGACCCCTTTGACCAACAACTCAATTGAATGTAAACCAGTCCTAGTACCGGGAGCTTCATTTGGTGACAAGAGATGGCCAGTTGGAATTTTATTTCCTTCATTATTTGGAGGCTTCATTAGGCTCACCTTCATATAGTCTAGGGAGTTTCCACTGTACTAGGTTTCCATACCACCCCTCAAATGCTCCTCAATTCCAGCTGTCTCTCCACACACTCCTTCCCTCAACCCCTCTGCCATCTCTCTCTTGACCTGTTCCCATTCCCTCATCTCCAGTCCACCCATAAAATTTATTCTGTTTCCCCCTTCCAAGAAAATCCTTGTGCCCCCAAAGTCCCCTCTTCTATACTTAACCTTTCTAGGTCTACTGATTGTAGCTTTGTTATCATTTACATAACAGCCAATATCTACTTAGAAGTGGATACATACCATATTTATCTTTCTGGGTCTGGGTTACCTTACTCAGAATGATCTTTTTCTAGATCCATCCTTTTTCCTGTAAATTTTATGATGCTATTTTTTTAACTGCTGAGAAATACTCCATTGTATAAATGTGCAGCAGTTTCTTTATCCATTCTTCTGTCGTGGGACATCTCGGTTGTTTCCAATCTCTGGCTATTATGAATAAAGATGCTATGAACACAGTTGAGCAAGTGTCCTTGTGGTAGAATGAAACATCCTTTGGGTGTATGCCCAAGAGTGGTGTAGCTGTATCTCACTGTAGATAGATTCCTATCTTTCTGAGGAATGTATACTGATTTCCATAGTGAGTATACAAGTTTGCACTTCTGCTAGCAATAGATGAGTGTTTATCTTATTCTATATCCAACCAGCATGAGCTGTCACTTGTGTTATTGATCTTAGCCATTTTGACAGTTATAAGAAGAAATGTCAAAGTAGTTTGGGTTTGCATAACTTGATGTCTAAGGATGTTGAACATTTCTTCAAGTGTTTCTCAACCATTTGAATTTCCTCTATTAAGAATTCTCTGTTTAGATCTACACCTCATTTTTAAATTGGATTATTTGGTTTTTGGTATCTAATTTTTGATCTCTTTACATCTTTGGATATTAGTCTTCTATTTGATGTGGAGTTGGTTAAAATCTTTCCCATTCTATAGGCTGTCATTTTGTCCAAATGATACTGTCCTTTTTATTACAGAAGCTTTTCAATTTCATGAGGTTCCATTTATTAATTGTTGATCTTAATGCCAGTGCTAACACTGGTCTGTTAAAAAAAGTCTTCTCCTGTGCCAATGAGTTCACAGTTCTTCCTCACTTTCTCTTCACTCAGGTCCAGTGTATATGGTTTTATGTTGGGGTCTTTAATCCATTTGGACTTGAGTTTAGTGCAGGATGATAAGTAGGGATCTATTGGTATTCTTCTACATGGAGACATCCAGTTGGACCAGCACCATTTGTTGAAGACACTGTCTTTTTTCCAGTGTGTATTTCTGGATTCTTTATTTAAAAAAATCAGGTGTCCATGGATGTGTGCATTTATGTCTGGGTCTTCAGTTTGATTCTATTGATTATGAACATGTTTGTTTGTATGCCAATACCAAATTGTTTTTGTTACTATAGCTTTGTAACAAAAACAAGCTTTTTGTAAGCTTGAAATTGGGAATGGTGAGACCTCCAGCAGTTCTTTTGTTATTCAGGATTGTTTTAGATATCCTAGGTTTTTCTTTTCTGTGTGTGTTTCCATGTGAAGTTGAGAATTGACCTTTTTAGATCTATGAAGAATTGTATTGGAATTTTGATGGGGTTGCATTGAACCTGTAGATTGTTTTTAGTAAGATCACCACTTTTACTATGTTAATCCTACTAATTCATGAGCGTGGGAGATAGATTCATCTTTTGATATCTAATTTCTTTCTTCAAAGACTTGAAGTTCTTATCATATAAGCCTTTCCCTTGCCTGGTTAGAGATGCCCCAAGATATTGGTAAATTATAAGTGTCTAGAAATTTATCCACTTCTTTTATAATTGCAATTTTAAATATAACTTTTCAAAATATTTTTCTTTTTATTTCTTTTTTTGTTTTTGTTTCTTTCTCTTTTTTTTTGAGATAGGGTTTCTCTGTAGCTTTGGAGCCTGTCCTGGAACTAGCTCTTGTAGACCACTCTGGTCTCGAACTCACAGAGTTCTCTCACAGAGGCCTGTCTCTGCCTCCTGAGTTCTGGGATTAAAGGTAAACACCACCACTGCCCAGCTTCAAAATATTTATTAATGATATTCTGATTTCATTGGATTCTGCTGTAATATTCCTTCTATGCATCTCTAAGATTTAACAATTAATTTAAATATTTTTCTTTTTTGTTATTTAATTTGATTAGGAATCTGTTAATCTTGGCTAATTTTTCTCCCTTGTTCTATATATTGTTATTTTAATCTCCAACTCATTAATTTTTGCTCTGATAATTTTTATTTCTTGTCATCTGCTGCTATTGGGTTTGTATTGTTCATGTTTATATAAGACTTTTCATCATTAGGTTATTTATTTTAGAACTTCTGGATTTTAAAAATGCATTCACTCAGTGGTGGCTCATGCCTTTAATCCAAGCACTTAGGAGGCAGATGCAGGCAAATCTGTGAGTTCCAAGTCAGCCTGGTCTACAGAGAAAGTTCCAGGATAGCCAAGGCTATTACACATAAAAAGTCTGTCTCTAAAACCCAATATATATATATATAATATTATATATTATGAATATATATGAATATGTATTAATATATATGAATATATGTGAATGTATATATGAATATATGAATATATTCACATATATATTCATAACTATGCTTTTGCTTTAGAACTTACTTAGCTCTATCCCATGGGTTTTGGGAAGTTGACTTTCATTCTCAGGTTATTATAGGAGATTTAAAATCTCCTCCATGATTTCTTAATGACCCATTCAAGATTGTATTAGTCAGTCTCCACGTATCTGTAGAGTTTCTGTATATTGTCTTGCAATTGACTTCTTGTTTTATTTTACTATCATCTGATACAATACAAAAATACCTTTGACTCTTTTGTCATATTTAGACATGTTTTATGTTCTACAGTGTGATTTATTCTATAGATATTTCTATGGAAAGCTAAGAGAAATGTGTTTTGTGTCTGCTAGATGGAATATTCTGCAGGTATCTGTTAAGTATATTTGATCTTAAGTATAGTTTAACTGTGATATGTCTTTGATAATTTAGTTTTGATAGACTATCTAGAGATGAGAATGGGGTATATAAATAACCCACTATTATTGCATCAGGACTTACATGATGTGCCTATTATTCTTTGTTTTTTGAAACTGAAAACTTTAAATTTTGGTATACATATATTTAAAATTATTTTACCTTCTTGACTGATTGTTCCCTTTATTGATATGTAGTGGGCATCTTCATTTCTTCTAATTAATTTTGGTTTGAATATATTTTATAAGATATAAAAAGCAACCGTGACAGCTTATTTTTAGCTTCCATTTGCTTGATATTTGTTCTTTGAATCTCTGTGGGTATTTTACCATGGGATGTGTCTCTTAAAAACAGCTGAAACTTGTATTTTGTTATCTAATATAGCTACTATGCATGTATCTATAGTGATGGTTTAGGACCATTTGCATTTGAGATTATTATTGAAAGATATTTATTGTTTCCTGTATTTTCATTTGCTGTGTTTTGTTTGTTGAGTTATTGTTTGGTCTATTGTTTCTTCTTATTAGTATGAGCAGTTTGCTACTTTGCATTGTAAATGTTGGATTCCTTGTTAGTGCTCCTTTGCTCTTTGTCTTGTGACATTTATTCTTTGCTATGTTCTTGGGATTTAGATTCTCATCTTCTGTGTATGATATTCCTTTAAGGATTTTCCTCAGTTCTGGCTTGGTGGTTGTGACTCACCTTTTTTCTTTCTTTTTTTTATTAAATTATATAATTTTACAAAATTTTCACCTCCTCCCCTCCACCCATTTCCCTTCTCTTCCACCTATCCCCCTCCCCCTTATAAGATAGTGTGGAATATATACGCATTAGAGTACTACTCAGCGGTAAAAAACAATGACATCTTGAATTTTGTTCATCTTTTTATGTCCTTAATTCTCCATTGATTTTCAAAAGACAACACTCTTGATTTGTGGTTACTTAGTTTCATGGCTTGAAGTAGCTCACTTCATGCTTTTCTAGCTTTCAGGGTTGCTGGTGAGAGATCTAATGTTATTATGTATATTCCTTTGTAAGTGAACTGCTATTTTTCCTTACAGTTTTGCGTCATTTCTTTGACATGTTGACTATAATTATCATGGAGGGGTTCGTCATTACTCACATTTGTTTGGAGTTCTAAATATTTCCCGTGTTTTGATGCTTGTTTATTTTTCTAGATTTGAGGAATTTTCTCCTGTAAGTTTATTGAATTAATTTCCTGTGCTTTTATTTTTTATCTCAGTTCCTTTGTCTATGTTGTAGATTCTTTGATTTAGTCCCTTGGTTATATCTCAGAGGTTTTGGATGTTTTGGTCATACTCCTATATTACACTTATTGTTTATTTAGGTTTAAATGTAATATTCCCTTGACTCTGCCCTCCCCCTCTTTTCTTGTTCTTGTTTTGCTCTTCTTCTTCTTCTTCTTCTTCTTCTTCTTCTTCTTCTTATTATTATTATTATTATTATTATTTTCTTGTGATTGCTTAACTATTGTTGATGGTTTCCACTGTGTGATTATTTGGTTCATTGAGTTTTTAATATATGTATTATTTTTAATTAAAATACAACTTATTTAATCCCTTACCTTTCTTCTCCTTCTTCCCTTCCTATTCCTTCCATGTACCTTCTTTCTTGCTCCTTCTAAAATCTATGGCCTTTGTTTTTTTTTGATTATTGTTATTACATAGATGTATAAATGCATATATACAGAAACGCATGTATACACACATACAACCAGTTGAGCCTATTTAGTATTACTTGTATGTACATGATTTCAGGGATGATCATTTGCAATTAGATAACCAATTTGGGAGCTTTTAGGGGGGAACTGAATAATTCTCCCTCTCTTGGTAGTTCTTAGTTGCCTGTTATGCTTTGTTTAATGATAGGGCCTCATGAGATTTCCTTATCCAATGTTAACCTGTCTATTGCTGTTGTCTTTGTTTATGTCCTATTTTGGCAGCCATGTTGTTGAGGTAGTATGCGTGTAGCTTCCCTGTCATTTTTTTTTTCTTTCTTTTTTTGTTTTTCGAGACAGGCTTTCCCTGTAGTTTCTAGAGCCTGTCCTGGAACTAGCTCTTGTAGACCAGGCTGGCCTCAAACTCAGAGATCCGCCTGCCTCTGCCTCCCGAGTGCTGGGATTAAAGGCGTGCGCCACCACCGCCCGGCTTCCCTGTCATTTTTAAGAGACACAATCTCACAGCAAACTTCCTGGTTCTCCAGCTCTTAAAATCTTCCTGTCCCTTCTTTTGCCATATTCCCTGATCCTTAGGTGTAGGAATCGTGTTGTAGAAGTATTCACTGTGCTTAGTTATCACTTTTCAATGTGGTCATCTTTTTTTCTTTATTTAATTTTTTTTTTTGAGAGAGGGTTTCTCTGTAGCTTTGGAGCCTGTCCTGGAACTACCTCTTGTAGACCAGGCTGGCCTCAAACTCACAGAGATCTGCTTGCCTCTGCCTCTTAAGTGCTGGGATTAAAAAAAATTTAAATTTTACTTACTAGCCCCAGTTTCCCCTCCCTCCCCTTCTCCTACCCACACATCCACCCACACATCCATTCCTCAGAGGAAGTAAGGCCTCTCTTCTTCCCTTGGAGAGTGAACAAAGTCTGGTATATCAAGTTGAGGCAAGACCCACCCCTCTCCCCTGTAACAAGGCTAAACAAGGTATCCCACTATAGGGAATGGGCTCAAAAAGCCAGTTCATGCACCCAGGATAAGTCCTGGTTTAGTGCCAGCCCCTCCACTAACAGATCAACATATAAGTGTCACCCACATTCAGAGGGCTTAGTTCAGTCCCTTGCAGGATCCCCAGCTGTCAGTCCAGAGTCTGTGAGCTTTCACTAGGTTGGGTTGCTGTCTCTGTGATTTTCCCAATCATGATCCTGACCGCCCCCTCCCCCCCACCACACACACCTTGCTCATATGATCCCTCCTTCCTCTTTTCAACTAAGGTCCAGGAACTCAGCCCAGTGCTTGACTGTGAATCACTGCATCTGCTTCCATCAGTTACTGAAGGTAGGTTCTATGATGATAATTAGGGTAGTCACTAATCTGATTATAGGGGAAGACCAGTTCAGGCACGCTCTCCATTATTGCTGGGAGTATTAGCTGGGGCATCCTTGTGGATTCCTTGGAATTTCACCAGTGGTCCAGTCTTGATCCTCTCACTAAAAATTTCAACTCCTTCATCAGAATGTTTTATTCTTTCATTTTTGTATTTTTCTTCAGAACCCTCAATATTATATAATGTATTTTTATTTATTTGCTTACTGTATATTTATAACACTAAATTACAAGCTCTATAAGTAAGGACATTTTTTCTTGTCTTATTCACTTCTTAGTTCTGGTGTATACAATGTTACTTTATGGATAATTGGTGCTTAATAAGTATTTTTAGGAAGAATATATGATAGTCAATCATGACACAGATTGAAACTGGATGTGTAATCTTTTGAGTTGAAGGAGTCATTTCTGAGTAAAGCTAGTCTAGTTATTTGACAGAGAATATATTATCTGAGTAGTTCCCTGGTACTAATGTTTGCATGACTACACTCTGTTGAGTTTCTGTCAGTTCAGTGATCTTCAAGGACAAAAATAAGATCACAGATTTCTAAAGTGCTTACACATGGACAGCTTCTTCCTCATTCACTTTCTAGGAACTGTCTTCTTTGCCCTTTATTTTATTAAAATGGATTGGATTTGCAAATTGTACTTGATTCTTTTTACATTTGATTCCATTCACATTTCTGTGTCTGTAGTTGGAGTTGTGCTAGTTGTTCTAGGTGGACAATGGAATCGCTTGAGCAACGGCTTTTAAGCCAGGGTGCAGGTCAGAATCCCTTGTGTAATCTCAACTGGCTGAATCTAGACATGTCTGAAGGCATGTCTAATCCCCACATTTGGCAAGTTCCTCAAATAGCTTTTAGGCAGTCAGCCTACTGTATAGACACAGACAGGACCTTATACATTTTGTCTGTACCTCTCTCCTTAACTTTGGTTCATTAACCTGTGATTGGTTTTCTCTCAAAGTCATCCATAGCCATGCTACTCCATTTGGTACTCCCAAGACAGCAGACACTCCTGCCAATTAAATTTCCCCAGATATCAAGGCATACTTCCTGGTTTTATTAGGTTTTGTTGTGCTTTGACGTTACCTCTAGGGCCTTGAGAGATGCCACGCTATAGCAGCGGCTGTCCAACTGTTGGCATGACTGCAAGGTGAAATTATGCTGAGTATCCACTCATATTTTCTTTCCTAGATAAATATACATGGTTTCCAAGAAATCGGACTTTGTCCATGAAATACTAAGCCCGCATTTCAAAGGGAACTCTTCTTGGAATAACTTTTAATGAACTAGAATGAATGATTACTGAGAAAATATTATGAAAAGTCTCAGTCATGATGACTTAAACATATTATCCAGGTGATCTGAATTTCTAGTTCCTATTCTACGGCGATAGATGCGGCAGATGAGCTTGGAGTTGACAGTAGAAGGGGAGCAGACCCTCCGCCTCTACTTCCAGGTCTGCCTGGTCATCTAAGCCTGGAAGACTGGCTATCTTGTCTTGTACTGACATCTCATATGCAGTTACCTCATTGGCCTCTCTTTCTTACCACCTGTTAAACCAGCAGGGCAACAGACAACATCTCAGGTTTCCATCTGGGTCAAACAGCCATTGACGTCTTTCCCTAGGAACCTTTACACTGCAAAACTCCTCCTTTATTGAGCTAATGTAGACTCCTTCTCTGATACATAGATTCTAAAAGAGGGTCCATGGATGTAACATCAATGTCAAAATCAAGGTATATGAGTCTCATGTTGTCCCAGCAAGGATGTTGGAAGTCAAATTTTCCACTAAACAGTGGAAAATTTCTGATTGAGCGAGAACACATCCTGAAATCTAGCATTATGTAACATTACTCCTCCCCTCTAAGAAAATATAAAAACACACTGAAGTGAGAGATGATAGAAGCCATCATTTCAACTTTTGCAGTACCTTGACACCACCTATGGTTATTCATTTTCTCTCTTGGTGATGCTGGAAGTCTCTGGTCAAGCTGTTCCCGATGCTATGAGGTTTTGTACCTTTCTGATAAACAACAGCTTCTATGAGCCTCTGTATCTCTGTTAGATGAGCTGCCCACTTTACCCATTTATAGGTTGCCTTTACTTAGTATAGAAGAACTGCCACCAGCCAGGGAATACATTGCCAATTAAGGTTGATACTAGGAATTCTCTAACAAGGTTATGAATGTTGTTTGTCTTACATGGTCTCTATTTTCTTTTCAGTCCAGATTTATATGAAATAAACCACTATATTTTGCATTCCTAGGTATTTATTTTTCAAGGTGGGGTGTAAGATGGTCTACATTCTAGATCAGTAAAGCAGCAGCAAAACCTTAATGGTTTCTCATAATAAGCGTTTTCTGCTCAGGTCATACGCTCAGTGCAAGGGTCTGGGAATTCTTCACCATGACTTCTTATTCAGAGACCAGGCAGATGGAATATCCACCTCCTGAGTACTGCTGATCATCACAGAAGAAAAGGGGGCTTTTCCTTACTTGGATGACAATGCACAGGCCAAAAGTCACCTGGGGCTAGTGAACCCTTGCCTAACATTTAGGTCAAACACAGTTTCCTACATTATACAAATATAAGGTCCTTATTTTTGAACTTCGTAGACGTCCTTTAGTTACCTTGATATTACAAGCAATATCAAAATAAGTACAACTTATAATTTCCTAATGCTTTCTTGTTTAAAATTTTTTATAATTTGATTATAAGACAACTATTTTTATGAACCCATGAAGAAAAAAGAGGATAAAATACCTTGCTTTGTTCAATAAATTTGCGATCCATTTATTATTTAAAAACAAAAGAAAAAGGGGGCTTTGGACAATGTACTCTGGTTCTTAAAAAGTGCCTCCAAAACTGACATTGTCACCTTCACCCATTTCTATTACCCCGGGAAGGCACATGCACAACTAACTCCCAGAGGTCAGGAAAGTATAATTTGGTCAATTCTACCAGCAAGTAGGAGGCCCCAGGAATATTTACTGAGAAATACCTATAATTGCACTAAGGGCTTGGGAAATATCTAGCCCATTGGTGGTATCAGGAGTCCTATGCTAATTAAAAAATAAAGATGATCTTTTAAAAGTTAGAAATAAATAGTAAACCCTTGTTCAATATGCATGGGATTGTGCCTCTCAGTGCAAGCTCCCTGGGCATAAGGATTTTATCAAATGCTTACATCAATTTGATGTGCGTAGGAGCTTTAAATCAGACAGACTCAGCTCCTTGATTTATTTGTTGTATGGATTTATTGTTTTCTTGAGGTAAAAATCAGAGCATTCCAGCTCCTAGCAATCTCCCAAAGCCTACAGTAGCCAGAGAATTGTAGCTAATTTTTACTGATGTCTCTTGGAAAGCAAAATCAAAATTTATGGCTTTGGCAATGGCCAGATCATTACCTCTCAACATAATTATTTCCTCTTTTTACCCATCCACACAACTATACATTAACTGTGCCATATTAGTATAGGACTGAATTAAGACAGATAGATGTGCACCAAGCTAAGCATCATCCAGTGCAAGCAAATATGTTGATCTCAGAAGATGTGTTGAGGCTCATAGAGTGGTAAGACCGAGGAGCCTGGATCTCCTAATTATTGTTTGAAGCAAAGCCACCTGCCAACCAGAAGCAACCATTGGAATCTTACTTAAACAAGAAAATTTTGACATGTTTGATTCTTTTCTTCTTTTTTGGCTTGGTTGTTACAGCAGCCAGCATTTCCTTAACTGTTATAGATGTCTCTAGTTTTTGACAAGGGCTGGCTTAGCTCTTTGAAGAGATCATTTGTTTGTATACATGGTAGAAGGTTCTCCAAGAACAGATCAGAAGCAGTGTGAGGAACTCACCACATGCTGCAAACACCCACTCTGTAAATAGCGCAAGCTTTGCCATTGACCCCAGAAGATTCTGTTAAGTTGCATGAGATTTGTCAGGCAGTTGAACATTAACTCATCAAAGCGTGTTTTGACTAACAGGCAATGTCTACACTATGAGATAGCTCAGCAGGAAGCACTCTGAAGAGATCAGGAACAGCAGACACACCTGGAAACCTCATTTTCAGTTCTAGCTCTGCCAACCTGATGTGGTACTTTGAAGAAGCCCCCTGGTTTCCAGCTTCCTCTCTTTGTTCCCTGTTTCCTTGTAGATTTATTTCAGATGTCACTTCCTCCTGGGAGTCTCTCCTAACCCCACTGATGGGGATTTTGGTAATGGATCCTCTGTCTCAATGCTCCCACAGAGGAGCACTGAGCTTTGGTACCACCCTTTTGTCTCCCTACCTAAAACATACTTTTAGGGTATGTTCTCCGTGTCATTTTTGTTGTTGACTCTCTAGCATTTAGTTCAAGGTCTGGCATACCAGAAGTATGCGGGATACATTGGCAACCAATTTGACTGAGATGCTTGTATCCTACACTAGCAAGAAGAAACCAGGGCACTCTGTCCCAAAGGGTAAGATCTGAGTTAAGATTTAGGGGAAGGGAGAAGGCCCCAAGTAGAAGACACCACATGTGTAGGGACTTGTCCTGGTTCTGGTACATCCTTGATAACCTAGTCGAATGGGCTAGAAATCTGTTGAATCTTGGGTGGTAGAGGCTATAGGCCTTTCCACAAAGACACTTAGAAGCTTAGAGAAGCAGGATTTTACACCGTTGCCCCAAGGAGTCCTGTTGCCTCGGGAGCTGTCTAGCTGCTGTCCTGCTGTGGCTGTCATCAGTAATGTCAGTGTCCAGAGGATGAAATAAATAAATAAAGCTGCATCACTATCAGCTCTATTAGAAACACAGGAAATAAATTAATGTTGGCCAAATGGGAAAAGAAAAAAATCAATAGGGAAAGAAATATTATTTTTAATCTTCTGAGAAGCCTTTTATAAACAACAGAAAGGGGAAAAAATAAAAACCGTGAGAAAAGATCTGCCATCCTCCTTTTAACCCTTATTTATTATCGCTCACTTGGCATCGTCTCAACTGCATGATAATTTAAAATTTCATTTTAATTTCAATGAATCATATAATTCAGCCTCACCCTTCACAGTATTTCTCCCCCCGCAAAAAAAAAATATAAAATGTCTCTAAAGGAAATACAGCCAGGGGTGGGAAGAGAAGGGCGAGAAGTCCTGCAACCTTCTAGAGAAGTCATTTAATTTCTGAGATTAAAAGGTCTGTGTACAAATATGATAACACTAAAAGTAACCAACAGGGACAATGTTCGTGTTCCTTAGTGGCTCGGACTCTGCATGGGCCATTTGTGCTCTCATATGAATTCAAACTATTTGAGTCATTTTGGTTGTCTTGGAAGCACACTCCTTCATTTGTTTCCTAGGATTTGGCCCTCAACATTATCTGAGATAGCTCTGGAATCTAAGAAAACTACTCCTGCCAGTTGTTAACATTTATTGAGTGCACACTTAGCCCCAGGCATTGAAGTAAGGCTAGAAATTGCCTTTTGCTATTTATCTCTCATTGCCCTATGAGAAAGGGAGTATTAGTGTCCGCGTTATACAGAGGAGAAAACCCAAGCTTGAGAGGTTAAGAAACTTCTGTACCCAGCGTCAGGTATCTAAGAAATAGAGCTGGAGCTCGAGACCAGAAGATACCCATCTCTGTGCATCTAGCCCCATGAAGGGGTCTGATTCATAGAGAGAGCAGGGAGTGCTTGACTTTTGTCCTCCCATGATGCCACACAGGTTCCCACAAGTGAGATCACCTGTACTCCATCGCTTCCTCAATTGATTTTCCAGCAAGAATCCAACAGAAAGGAAACTTGCACTTTGTGGACCACATGTGGAGTCAGCCTGACGGATCTTCACTTTGCCTTGCAGCCCCCATTTGGGGCTCACTGTTTGGGCCATGGGTCCTGTCTTCCCATATTGTTGGTGATGGGTAAATCTGGGGTTGTCTGTGATAACAGCTACCCAGGAAGCATGCCACTTGGCTGAGTTGGTCATCTAGCTACATGTTATCACGATCCCTTCATTCATTTATCCATACTCTGTTAGACATAATAGATTGCCACATCACCTGACTGAGCATTCTCCAAAGCACCAACAAAACGTTATGTCTCTGTGACCCATATTCAATACAAGCTGGCTTAGGGCTTCTACTTTGATTTCATCCTGACATGTGCCTGGCTCCCACAGCAGGGGAAGAGACGTGGTGAAAGATGTGCTGTGTCATAAATGTCCCATTTAGAGGTAGTTCATGTTACTGTGACATCTCATTGATGAAAGAAAATCACATGACTAATAATTCTGGGAAACACACGAACCTATGTGAAAATCCCCAGTGATGGTCAGGCGCCATTCCCTGTACTGCAGAAACCGTGTAAAGTCCTCAGAGTAAAGTCCTCAGGTCAGGCACATGGGAGCCTATATATGTCCCTTTTGGGAGCCTAATATGGACCTGTTACAAATGAAGAGTGGGAAGCGTAGGCAGTGATGGAGATGATAGGGGGAGTGTGGGGTTTGCTGTTTAAATAAGGGGTCAGGAGCTAAGAAAGAAATGAGCCACAGGAAATTCTAATGGAAGACTGAATCGGGAGAAAGGAACAAGGACAAACTCCCAAGGTGGGAAGGGGCATTACAAGTTAGCATAGCCAAGAAGCCAAGGGAGCTGACATGTAATGAGGAAGGGAGGTGGCAGGTGACAGGTGAGGAGAAACCAGATCGTGGTAGCCTTGTAGGTCATGGACTGTGAATATTAACCTGGCTATATTGCAAAGCCACTGAGGGGCTTCAAACACAGGTCGGGCATGACTTAATTTATGGTTCTGAAAGATCTCTTGGCTGTTCTGAGCAAAGCCATAGAGGGCAATGGTGTTAACAGATTGACTTCTCAGAGCTACAGTGTCAGACTAGTGTTCTCTCTCTCTCTCTCTGTCTCTCTCTGTCTCTCTGTCTCTGTCTCTCTCTCTCTCTCTCTCTCTCTCCCCCCCCCACAGGGAGCAGATATGAGTGTAAAGATTGCCACCTTCCTGTCCGCTGATGCCACTCCTTTGCCATCCACCCTCACGTGAGCCCTGGCACAGCAGGTTCTTCACAAGATGTGTGCCTTCTCTTCTACACAGCCATGGCTGGTGAAAGAAGATGAATATCCCCCGGAGTTCTCCTAATTCAAGAACATGGAATATGGCAGAACGAGTGAGCAGAGCCCAGTTGAAGCTCTTTGTGTTGGCAGAGAATCATCTGTATTTGATCTTCATGTTTCTCTCTAACCATGACTGAGGAAAATAAATTCTTTGCTTTTGAAAAAAAAATTTTAAAAAGCTTCCAGACATTAATCCCGGACATTAATTTGCTTAATGCTGCCCTGTCACGGACTGCAGGTTTCTCCTGACACGTTGGCACCAGAGATGGCAGAAGGCACCTCATATATTTGTGTCAGACCTCATTGGCAGTGCTGTTTGTCAGGAGTTGCTCAACCGACAACCACAAAACACCAGGTTGTCTACCTGGAACCACCTGTGGTCGCTGAGCCTCACACGTGTCCATCTGTCATCTGGGACTAGTATGTTTCAGCTGAAATGAGCCCAGAACAAATCTGTACAGACGTAGATATCCAAATTACTTCTCAGACCGACCTTCCACGATGAAAACTGACTCTGGGAGACTTCGTGTGATGGGTTTTCTCGGGGTGTGCATTTGCTTTCTCTGGTCTTGCCCAGGTGTCAGTCCAGGAGGCTCAGGAGAGAGCCCTAATTCAGGTGCTACAAATGATTTCAGGCAGGATCCTTTTCTGCTATTTCTGAATCTCTGGAGTTCAAGGTTGTCTGAAGACAACACCCTCCCCTATGCATGTGCATGCTCACAAATAGAGACAGACCTCTTTAACATCTGTCCAAAGCTCAGTTTGACGTTTTCTTGCATTGAATCTGAGTTAGTATGGAAACAACACCTGTGAAGGTGAAACTCATGGAGAATAAGAGAGACAGCTGGTTTGGAAGCCTGCGACTCTGAGAAACACGGCACAACGGATGCGGTGCCTTTTCAATTTTCATTTTATCTTTTGAACAAGTGACGCTTTCATGCTTTAAAAATAAAGGTAATGAACCTGTGAGACTCAGGTGATAGTCATTTTGCTTTATTTCTATCTTGGAATAATTTTAGATTGGCACAAACTTTACAGAGTATGGAGTTTCCAACAGAGTCAACCTACTCCTTCTATAGTCCAGGCATATTGCAGAACCACAGGAAATCTGTCCAAATGAAGCCATGAGCTAGTCAGGTTCTATTGACTGAGGACTTTGTTCATACCTCACAGTGATTTTCCACTCACATCCTCTTGTCAGATTCTAGATCCGGTCTAGTGTTTGCATGCATTTGGTTTACTTATATGCTTTATTTCTTTAGTTTTCTCTGCTCCGTGGCAGTACTTCTGAGTTTCCTTGTTTGCCGGGTTCTGCTGTTTGTCTGTGTTTAGGATGGAGTTAAGGTTTGAGGGAGAGTCTCTCTTAGGGATATCAGTACATAAACGTTCATCTCTGGGATGCTGTGGCGGTTGTCTTCTGGGGTGGTTGCCGTGAACTGACTGTTTTTTCCTTTCTGTATCCTATGGATACACCCAGCCCAAGTCCGGGAGAGGGACATAGAGTTCTGCCTTGTAAGGAAGGAAGTGTCTATGTGTACTACTGGGAATTCTTCTGCACAGAAAGCCTGTCCCTTGCTTTATTTCCCAATTCAACACTTTGCATTAACATGGACTTTAGGAGCTTAATTTATTTGAGAGATTATAATCTAATACTAATGGAAATTTTCTTACTCAGAGTATTGTAGCTTTGGTCATGAATGCTCCTTCTGATTGGTCCCATGGTTCTTTGACATGACCCCATCCTTTGGTTTTCTTCTGATTTTTTTCTTAGTTTCTGAGATAATAATACACTCTCTACTCATGTTTTTAGTTTCTTTCCCTCAGTCAAAATGTCATTTCCCTTGATTCATTTTCTCAGAGAATAGTGTTTGCAAACCAAATTCTGGGCAATGGGTGAGCTTGTTGCTGACCAG
Source organism: Arvicola amphibius (assembly GCF_903992535.2). Taxonomy (NCBI): domain Eukaryota; kingdom Metazoa; phylum Chordata; class Mammalia; order Rodentia; family Cricetidae; genus Arvicola; species Arvicola amphibius. The sequence continues at coordinate 166,377,297 of NC_052049.1, read as the reverse complement.
ATATCACTGCCTTTAGGCTTATTCAGAAAACAGAGCTAGACCCTGCCCCCTTGCTCTTTCTTCCCAAATCAGGAGTTCAATTTACATCCCTGACTTAGAACCCAATACCACAGGGTTTATTAATAGCCCTTCACCTTCATTTATGTGTGATTCCTTTCTCTGGTGGTAAAAGAAAAAATGACTCCCATTACTGTATTTACTTATTTTGTTTGGTTCTCTCACATACAGCTTCAGGATTGCTCATCCATACAATTATAAAAGAAAAACATAACATATCAGCCAGAGCTCAGTGTTTGTGCAGAATATGTTTTATGCTTAGTCTTTTTTTTTTCTTTTGGTTTTTCGAGACAGTTTCTTTGTGGCTTTGGAGCCTGTCCTGGAACTAGCTCTTGTAGACCAGGCTGGCCTCGAACTCACAGCAATCTGCCTGCCTCTGCCTCCCAAGTGCTGGGATTAAAGGCACGAGCCATCACCGCCCGGCTTTCTGCTTAGTCTTAAAGTCAAGTTAGGACCCTTCTTCCCAGAGTGTCTCAGGTAAGTCCCTCTTTATCCCACCTTGTTCAGCACAGCTCTGTCGTATGATGGCACAGTTAGGTTTGCTTTGTCTGTCCGCGTTCTGTCCTAGGATTTCAAAGCATTCTGTCTAGTGTTTTTAAAATTAGCACACAGTGGGCTTCATGGTTGGGGTCCAATGATTTTGACAAATGCATCCCTCACTCTAGGTCCATACAGAGTTGAGATGCCCTCTAACCCTCTGAAGTTACCTCAAACAACTGCTGATTTGTTTCCCATCCCTGTATTCTTTCCAAAGAACCTATAATGTTTTTTTTTTTTTATCCTGATGACAGCTACTCATCACATGGACAGAATCAAAAGAGACAAAGTAGCAGGGCAGTGGTGGGGCATATTAAAAATAATTATTTTAAAAACTATCTTTTCTCATTTTACATACCAATCCCAGTTCTCACTCCCCCCTCCTGCTCCCTCCCCCACCCTCTCCCCTATCCCACCCCCCATCCACTCCTCAGAGAAGGTAAGTCTTCCCATGCGGAGTCTACAGAATCTACCACGTTGCTTTAAGGCAGGATCAAGGCCCTGCCCACTATATCTAGGCTGAGCAAGGTATCTCCCCAAAGAGAATAGGTTCCAAAAAGCCAGTACCTACCTCAAGACCCAGCAATACCACTCTTGGGCATACACCTAAAGGATGTTCAATCATACTGGAAGGATATTTGTTCAACTATGTTCATAGCAGCATTATTTGTAATCTAGGAAACAACCTACTTGGCTTTCAACCAAAGAATGGATAAAGAAAATACGATACATTTATACAATGGGATACTACTCAGCATTAAAAAAACAATGACATCTTGAAATTTGCATGCAAATGGATGAAACTAGAAGAAAACATCCTGAGTGAGGTAACCGAGACCCAGAAAGATGAGTATGGTATGTACTCACTTATAAGTGGATACTAGCTGCAAAGCAAAGGATAACGAGCCTATAGTCTGCAACCCCAGAGAAGCTAAGTAACGAGGAGAACCCTAAGAGATACATACATAGATCCCCCTGGGAAGGGGAAATAGGCAAATCTCCTAAGAAAATTGAGAGTGTGGGGGTGGGGGCAGAAGGGAAATCAAAGGGGGAGGAGGAAGGGAGAAAGGGAAGAGGAAGGAGAACTTGAGGGAATGAGATGGTTGAGATGGAGGAAGGACAGAGACGGAGAGCAAGAAAAGAGATATCTTAATTGAGGAAGCCATTATGGGGCTAGCAAGAAACCTGACACTAGAGAAATTTCCAGAAATTTATAAGAATGGCCCTAGCTAAGACCCTAAGCAATAGTGGAGAGGGTGCCTGAACTGGCCTTGCCCTGTAGTCAGATTGATGACTATCTTAAATGTCACCATAGAACCTCCACCCAGCAACTGATGGAAGCAGATGCAGAGATACACAGTGGAGCACTGGACTGAGCCCCCAAAGTCCAGTCGAAGAGAGGGAGGAGTAAGAAAACGAGCAAAGAGGTCAAGACCATGATGGAGATATTCACTGAAACAGTTTACCTGAGCTAATGGGAGCCCACCAACTCTGGCTTGACAGCAAGGAAATCAGCATAGGACCAAATTAGGCCCTTTGAATGTGGGTGACAGTTGTATGGCTGGGGCAGACTGTGCAGCCACTGACAGCGACACCAGGATTTATCCCTACTGCTTGTACTGGTGCACACCTTTAATCCAAGTAATTGGCGGGGGGGGTGACAGAGGTAGGCTGATCTCTGAGTCTGAAGCCATCCTGGTCTACACAACAAGTTACAGGACAACCAGGGTTACACAGCGAAAACCTGTATCGAGAGAGAGAGAGAGAGAGAGAGAGAGAGAGACAGAGACAGAGACAGAGACAGAGAAGGAGGGCTTGTATAGAAAGGGACACAGCAGGAGAATAAGAGTATCTGCGTCTGAGCTGCAGGATCACCAGTTTGCTTTGCCTTTAGTGACTTCTGATAGGCATGCCACTTCTCCTCGATGATTTTCAACAGTAGGTAAAATTCGTTGACTGTGGATATGATGCTACTTCCTGCTTCCCACAGAGAGGACCTGTTGAATCCACTATTCCTCAGAGGATGGTGTCTTTTTCTCAGTGGCAACTAGTTCAGTCCACAAGCACATCCAGAGACTTTGGTGCTGAAGAAAGCCATTGAAGAGCCTGTGACCTTCCCCTTGTTTATGTTTATCTAATCAATAGCTGAGGATGCTTTATGGTCAGCACCTGTGTTCCTGGAATGACGTGGCCCTTGACGTAAGGTTGGGATAAATGTTCAGTTGAATACAGAGGTAAAAGGGAGTCTTCATCCTGACAGGGACAGGAAAGCCTAGGCATCTCTCTTGCTTGCTACTGAACATGTATGCTGTTGGAAGGGTGAAAGCTGTCTGCACTCAGTGCTGCCGTGAGTATAATAGGATGGTTTTATGTCAAGCGGGGAGGCACATTTATTACATATGTCTCTTGCTCCAAGCTGCAGATGAGAGAAATCCTCTAATCTCACTCCGTTTTAATCCTGGATTAAGGCAGATCTGTTAATAAAACACTAGTAGAATCAAGAACAGTTTGCAATTATCTTCAACTTCTGTTACTTACATTATGTGGCTTCAAATACAGACACACATGGATGGAGTCAAGGATGTTTAAAATTCCCTTCATCCTTAAAGAAAAGTTCAGTGAAGTTAAGAGTTCTAACAATAAAGAAAGTGTTCGAAAATACAAGAAAGAGAAGGGAGAAAACAGAAGAGTATGTCTGCATTGAATATTAAGATTTTCAATTTCTAGGCAAGCCACTTAAACTAGAGCTATATCACCAGGCAGTGCTGGCGGGAGGGGAAGGCTGAGAGTGTTCTGATGAGTGTACTGTGTGAGCTCAGATACAGGTGTATAGGCTTAGACCCTCCCTCCAACCTGCACAGGACAGATTAACTAGACAGAAATTATTTTCTGGGCAAGACAGAGAGAATTAGCTATCCTTGTTCATGGACTGTGCATGCAGGACCCAACAAGAAAGAGTGTCACAACCCTGGTCAGCTTGAGAAAAGCAGCCAGCCCTAGACAAATGGCTGAGCCTGGTACTACCAATAGACTGTGGCTCCAGGAAGTGTCGTACATGGCTACCTTCTTTTCAGTTCTAGAGTCTGACTTGGTACTGGTATCAAGACATCAAGACAGGCTGCTTGAAAGGCCAGGCAGCCCCACTCCTCAGTGTGGGCTCCACACTCCCTGGGCACCCGGGTAGGGTAGCAATCTATTCTGATTAATTTTAATGTCAACTTGTACAGAATTAGTTTGCCTGAAAAATTGTCCCGATTGCTTTAACTGATGTGAGAAGATTCATCCTACGTTGTGAGTGGCACCTTCAGGTGGCACCCCAGAGTTTTAAAAGAGGTGTTTCAGAAGGAAGTCTCTTCCGGTCTTTGTATGGTTCAGCCTTCCCTCCGGCAGCCAGCTGATTTGTCCCACTGCTGCAGATCACTTGCAGATAGCAGAGCCAGGATTTTGAAGTGTTTTCCATGAAATTAGGAACCAGTGGCTCCCCGAGAACTTTCTGGATTTCCAGAAACAGGTGTGGACTACTGAGACTCCCAGCCGTGTGGACTGTGTAACTATGGGTCATTGACTGTGGATGCTCCCGGCCTCAAGGACCAAGAACCAGGTTCTCTTCAACCTAGGTGTGGCATGGATCTCATTATTATTTTAATGCATATGTAGTAAATTTTTGTGTATATCCACCCACTTAGTTCTTTTCCTCTAGTGAGCCTGAGTAAAACACAACCCACGGACTCGGAGTAGCGACTATAGATTACTGGGTGTGGACAACAGTGGGGTTCACCCACGGGCTTGGAGACTGGTTATCAACTTTAAGCAGAACAGTATGACTTATTAAATAATTTCCGTATCAGATTTAACTCAATGACATGAAACTTTGGGGATACTAATTTATTGAAATCCTGAGTATAAACCCCACAAATCTCCTCTGATGTAACTGTAGAGAATAGTTTTCTAAAATTAAGATCTAGCTGTAAGAAGTCCAGAACACTTTAAATTGTAAGCAATTCAAAAAGGAGACCAGGGGAGTCACCTTAGATGGCAAGGAAAGATGGGATGCCAGTAAGGGGCACATGAGTCATGAGAGGGAATTTAAAGCTTTCATTCTATGGGCCTCGGGTGTTCTGGAGACCTTCCCCCAGCAGCTGTGAGGAGCATGGAGCACAACGAAGGACACAAAAGGGCAGCAACTCTGAGCTCACCTTGGAATGGAGTGAAGCAGGATGATGTCTATGTTGTAGAGAAAACTGGGGTTACAGAGGCAGAACCCAGGGGCCTGGAGCCCCTTGAACGTGGAAGATGACGCAAGCAGGAAGTCTCTGCTGCCGAGCTTCTTTGGGCCTCTCAGTAGGCAGGCAGAACCATCTGCCATAGAGCCCATGGGGGCAAGAGGCAGAGTGTGATTTTAGAAATACTGATTTGGGGGTTCTATGTTGGGATGCCATAACTTTTCAATATTCCAGCTTTTCTGAAGTGTGGGGTTGTTATTTGAAAAGAGATTTGTTGTGTGATATTAGGAACAAAGATTCTGCCTCCTTAAGATACTCAAATGATTACATTAAGCGCGATTATATGAAAAAAAACTTTCAAAGCAATATTAAGAAAAAGGTTTATAAATACTTATTTGTATGCATATTCTGGTGTGTGTGTGTGTGTGTGTGTGTGTGTGTGTGTGTGTGTGCAAAGAGCAAAAGCCAAAGCAAAGTAAACTGAATGTAATGAGAACAGAGAGATCAGCAAGGGTTTTTGATATTGTTCCAGCTCAGCTGAGTTCCTCTCTCTGCCTCCATTTTGGGGAGATTTTCTCTCATAGGGTTAACTTGGTGGCAGTAGTCCAAGCTTCCTAGACTCCAGTCCAAGATAAACACATAACTTTTTCTCCTATGTGAAAAAAATGTATGGATCCGATTAGGTGCGTTTATGCCATGTCCCTGATCTCACATCAGTCATGGTAGCTTTGAGAAATAACCATCTCTTTGCTTAAGGCCAATGACAAGGATGGATTCCATTCAGGTCACTGGCCTGTGGAATGGGGAGGAAGATCCCCAGCTAGTGCCTAGAGTAGGTAGACTAGATCTCAAAGAGGCAAATGTCAGAAGTGTGGACATTTTAGCGAGAGAGAACTAGATCTTAGTATAGAGCTGTATCTAGAGAAGGTCCTGTGCTCCCATCTGTTGGAAGGATGTTGTAGGTTGCTGGCTGACAGCACAGGTACTTACACAGTTGTGAAGAATCAAGCTACTTTTAGGAGACTGGCTGTGGTGAAAACTCAGAGACATTTTGTAACTGGGGGCCATCAGAGGCCTTGTTTGGGCATGGAAGCCAGCATTCAGACAATACCAGTGTCTAGAAGAATTTTAATTTTCTTGCAGATTATTAAATTGAAGGATGTTCTGGCTTCATGCACAGATGAGAATCTGAGAGTTGACATCTTCCAAAGCCTCCATACAAGGAACAAGGGCACACCTTTATTTCCATACCTCACCCTGGACCCTTTCCCCACAAGCTCCACCTTGCTGCTTCTATGGGTAAGGCGGTAAGGACAGGCAGGGTGGGCTTCACCAGGTCCGTGTTAGCGCTTTCTCTCTGGCCCAACTGAACATAAATAGATTTTTTTCCATGTGCACACAAAGTACTCCGATGGCCCACACGCACCCACAAGTGGATTTGCACGTGCGTGCGGATACACACGAGCACACATCCTTCGAAAAGCAATTTCCCCCGGAGCATTAAGAAAGTTCCCTTCTCCACTTAAATGCGTTTCCAAATAGTCTTATTTTATTTTATTTTTTTATTTATTTCTCTGCCATATCCTTTTCAATCTGGAAAGTGACTTGGCCTCTTCTCCCCCATCTATTTTCTGCCTTTCTGCTATTCAGTTTAGGCATGAAACACAGAACTAGATTGAAAGCATTCAATGGCTATTCAATCGGAGAAGAAAAGAGCCCCTTGGAGCTTTATTAGATATGAAGATCCACAATAAAAATCAATTTCTGCCTCTTTATGCAGTTTAAATGACAAAGCACCCACCCATTCTGCAGCCATTGTGCCCGGGAAATGTAATTCAGTCCCCGAGCTGGGCCCAGAGCACCGCGGACTCCCTGACCTGCACTGACAGATTCCAATATGATACAGACCTTCGGAGATAATGACAGCCACTTCATCTCACTGCAAGAAAAAAGTTATCTGATATCTTTGAGGGTTAAAAGGCTATGTGGGCAGCATTTTCAATAACTCACTAAATCAGCATCTTAAAAAATACCTCAGCTTTGTTCCTTAATTTTTTTTTTTTTGCCCCTTACTCCTAACTCCATTTCTGAGCCCCAGCTGATATTGTCCCAAGTATCTGATGCCAAACCTATTGAGTCTTCTTTGGCACAGAAGGGAGCCCTCCTTGATAATTAGTCCAAAAGGAAACAGGGTGGGGAAAAATAAGCTTGTTCCTCAGAGTGATGTGAATCTTTGGGTCTCCGAGCCTTCATGAAATGATACTCGAAAAAAGAAAACATCAGAAAAGCTTGAACTGACCCCCAACGCATCCCAAACTGTTCTAGGATGTGATAATAAAAAGTTTCATGTGATAGAAATGGACTTATACCTCTGTAATAGGAAGTTTGTGCCTGAAGAAATTCTGTGATGCAGTCGTTGCCAAGGGAACTGTTGGAAACACCACAGCTGGTCCCTAGTGGTTATCCAGATGCACGGGGGGTTGGGGGAGAAGCTATAAGGTATTGAGTGTGTCCTGACCAATTTCATACACAGTTGTCAGTGTGCAAAGACATGAGCCGAGAAGCATGCCTAATGGTTCTGCCCTGAGCCCTAAAGAGAGACATTTATGTAAACTTCATTTTCTTTTTTAAACTTGTTTTTATTGAGTTATATATTTTTCTCCACTCCCCCTTTCCTCTCCCCTTCTACCCTCTCCAATTGTCCCCATGCTCCAAATTTACTCAGGAGATCTTGTCTTTTTCTACTTCCCATGTAGATTAGATCCATGTATGTCTCTTTTAAGGTCCTCTTTGTTGTCTGGGTTCTCTGGGACTGTGAATTGTAGGCTGGTTTTTCTTTGCTTTATGTCTAAAAGCCACGTAGGAGTGAGTACATATGATATTTGTCTTTCTTGGTCTGGGTTACCTCACTCAATATGATGTTTTCTAGATCTATCCATTATCCCGCAAATTTCAAGATTTTTTTTTGCTGTGTAGTACTCCATTATGTGAATGTACCACATTTTCCTTATCCATTCTTCAGTTGAAGGGCATTTAAGCTGTTTCTAGGTTCTGGCTATGACAAACAATCCTGCTATGCATACTTGAGCACATATCCTTGAGGTACAAGTGAGCATTCTTTGGGCATATACCCAAAAGTAGTATTGCTGGTTCTTGAGGAATGTTGCTTTCTAATTTCCTGAGAAATTGCCATACTGATTTCCAAAGGGGTTGTACCAGTTTACACTGCCACCAGCAATGGAGGAGTGTTCCCTTTACCCCACAGCCTCTCCAGCATAAGTTGTCATTAGTGTTTTTGGTCTTGGCCATTCTTACAGGTGTAGGGTGGAATCTCAGAATTGTTTTGATTTGCATTTCTCTGCTGACTAGCGATGTTGAGCATTTCTTTAAGAGTCTTTCAGCCATTTTAGATTCTGCTATGAGAGTTCTCTGTTTAGGTCTGTACCCCATTTTTTATTGGATTATTTGTTTTTTTGACCAATTTCCTGAGTTCTTTGTATATTTTGGAAATCAGCCCACTGCCTGATGTGGGGTTGGTGAACTTTGTTTTCTTATTTTGACGAGGGATGAGGGAGAGATGAGAGGAAATGGAGAGATAAACTCTTTGGTCCCTTGGAAGGAGTGGAGGAATGGAGGAGTAGCAGGATGAAGGAACAAGAGCCACAGGGAAAGCCTAGTACTTTACAGAACCACCACTAGGAAAAGCCAGGGCCGGCCACTCCTTGGGTGGCAATGGGCGTGGTGGAAGCAGGGTCTGGATTCACAGAACCCTGTGTGACTTTATTGATGCTCCCTAGCCATCTTGGCCTTTCCTTTCTAACTGGCCAAGAATGAAGTCTCCACCAAGTTGCCTTTCTATTTTCTCGTGGTCCTTTTCCTTGCCCATCAGAACTATGGCTTCTTCTCCAGCTCCATGAAGTCAGCCTCCTTCCCTACACATTACCTCTCAGGTACAGTTTTTTTAAAAAAAATTAAATGTTTTGCAATAAGATGTTCTAATAAAATCATTTTTAAAATGAAAGTAGAAGATTGCGATTTATCTCCATAGCTGAGAAACTGTTCCATTCATCATGGCAAGTGGTAGTTCCATGATTGTGTTGACACTGCCCTCCTGGCAGTGGCTGACCTAACCAGTGCCATCCCTCCCTCACAATTACAAGGCACCTTTAGGGAATTTTCTGCATGCCACATTGAAAAGAGGTATAAAGAAACTGTAGCAAAAACAATTTTAAAATATTTTATGTGACTCAAAATATATGAAATACTATCATTCTGATAGGCCGTCAGTATTTAAAATTATTAATGGATCATTTTACATTATTGTTTATATTAGTGTGTTTCACCGTTCAACTAAAACTACTCATATTTTGAATGTCCAATGCCTATATGTGCCTATTAAATTGGAATGGGGAGTCACAAGAAACTGGTAAAGTGCTTGCCCCATGGGCATAAGGCTGAGGTTCAGATCCCTCGCACCTAAGTAAATGCTTGATTGGCAGATGGATTGAAATCTCAGAACTTGGAAAGTAGAAGATTGGGGCAGGACATCTCCAGAACAAGCTGAGATGAACCAAATTGGTGACCTCTGGATTCAGGCAAAGAACCTCGCCTCAATAGACAATCCGGAGAGTGTACTGAGGAAAATACCTCACACACACACACACACACACACACACACACTTCCATACACATGAACACACATATAATAACACACACACTCAATTCTGGATAAATAAATAGGTCAGGGACTGTCTAGAGGAATGAGATGGTGTTCTGTGTGTAGCAGGAATGAGTTCTTTATTGACTAGTCATGTCTGCAATGGGAAAGTTTTGGAAGCACTCCTGGAAGCACAATGCAGTCTACTTGTCAGCCTGATTTAGGCTGGAGGCAGAGCTTGCTCTGCCACTTTTCCTTGACTTCAAATCTGAGTGCTTTTGCTGTGGTTGCATCAGAAGATCTCAATATTTGCTGGGGAAGAAAAGAGACTTGAGAATGTGTGGTGTTATTAAAGGTTTTCCCCAACAGATGCGACCCTAAGGAAAGTTTCTGTGCATCAAAGGAATCCTTCCTAGGTCCTGAAGTCTCCATGCTTCTCCTCTGGGATCTGTCTTATCCCGGCTACTTTATTGTAAAGGGAAACAGTGAACATCAATCAACTCAATCATCAGTTGCACTTGGAAGCTCAGATGAAAACCCGACAGTCTTAGAATCAATCTTCTTCCTTCCAAAGGCAAGTCTGGGTGCCGGTCTGCAGGTCCCGTCCATCTCACTTTTTGAGATAGTGTCCTTCTCTCACTGGCTTGGAGTTCACCAGGTGAGCAAGGCTGGCTGGCAGTGATAGTGAGGCCACCTTCCCAGCTCTGGGTTTCCCAGTCAGCTTGTGTGGGTCCTGGGATTGCCTCGAGTTCTTGTACTAGCCTGACCAGCTATTGCTCCAGCTTCCCACCTTCCCTCCCCACCTTTTTTTTTAAATTGTATTGTGTGTCACTGTGCATCCCAGGCTGGCCTTGAATTCATTATGCAGCCAAACTGACCTTGACCAGCAGTGATCCTCCTTTATCAGCTTCCAAGTGCTGAGATTGCAGATGCATGCCCACAACACCAAGAATTCACAGCGATCCTCCTGTCTCAGCTTCCAAGTGCTGAGATTGCAGATATGCACCCACAAACCGAAAATTCACAGCTTTCAGAAGATTGTGTTCTAGGCTAGAGTGAATTTTGAGACAGTTAATCTGATTCTTGTAAAAATTATTTCTTAAGCTTATAGTATAGCAAATGGATGGAACTAGACATAAAAAACAACAAACAAACAAAACAAAACAAAAACATTGTGAGTGAGGTAACCCAGACCCAGAAAGACAAACACAGTATGTATTCACTCATAAGTGGATAACAAGGCTACAATCCACAACTCCAGAGAAGCTAGGTTAAAAGGGGGAACCCTAAGAAGGACACACATAGAGAGCCCCCAGAAGGGAAAGTAGCTAAGATTGCCTGGATAAACTGGGAGGGGAGGTAGAAGGGAGGGGTTGGGGGATAAAAACATGAGGGATCAAGAAGACCTAGCTGGGGGAGGAACAGAGAGGGAGAGCAATGAAAGAGATATGTGGGAGGGTCTTCTGTTTGAGTTGATTTCATTGGTTAATACAGAAACTGCCTGGCTCATTTGATTGGCCAGCCCTTAGGTGGGCAGAGTAGACAGAACAGAATGCTGGGAAGGGAAGTTAATAAATCGCCATGCCCCACCTCTCTGAGGCAGATGCCTCAGACAGATGCGATGAAGCCAGCCTCCAGGTCAGACATGCTGAATCTTTCCCGGTAAGACACCGCTCATGGTGTTACATTAGATATGGGTTAGTCAAGATGTGAGTAAGAAGCTGAAACTAATGGGCCAGGCAGTGTTTAAAAGAATACAATTTGTGTGTTGTTATTTCGAGGGCATAAGCTAGCCGGTGGCAGGGAGCTGGGTGGGATGAAAAGCAGGCCTGCCCGCAGTGCCTCACTACAGAAGGAATGCAGCCCGCTCACCTCCACACTACAGAGATATCTTGATAGAGGAATCCATTATGGGGTTAGGGAGAAACCTGGTGCTAGAGAAATTCTAGGAATCCACAAGGATGACCCCAGCTAAGACTCCTAGCAATAGTGAAGAGGATGTAATCATATTAGTGACTACCCTAATCATTATCCTAGAACCTACATCCAGTAAATGATGGAAGCAGATGTAGTGACCCACAGCCAAGCACGGGGCTGAGCTCCTGGAGTGCAGTTGAAGAGAGGGAGGAAGGATCATATGAACAAGGGGGTTCATCAGCATGATGGGGAAAACCACAGAGACAACTGACATGAGCTAGTAGGGCTCACGGACTCTGGACTGACAGCTGGGGGATCCTGCATGGGACCAAACTAGATCCTCTGAATGTGGGTGACAGTTATGTCACTTAATCTGTTGTGAGCAGGGAGCTGCCAGTGGCCCCAGGACCTGTCCCAGGTGAATGAACTGACTTTTTGGAGCCCATTCCCTATGGTGCAAGGTGGATACCTTGCTCAGCCTTGTTAAATGGGAGGAGCTTGATCTTGCCTCAACTTGGTATGCCAGACTTTGTTGACTCCTCAAGGAAGGCTTTATCCCCTCTGAGGAGCGGATGGGGGGGTGGGAAGGGAGAGGTAGGGGGCAGGAGAAGGGGAGGGAGGGGGAGCTGGGGTTGGTATGTAAAATGAAAAATATTTTTTTAAATAAAAAAAGAAAAAAGGTTAAAAAGATTATGATTACATTATTTTGCCTCCCATTTCCCCCTCCAGACCCATCCCATGAACCCTTCCTTACTCTCTTTCAAATTTATGGCCTCTTTTAAGATTCTTTTTAGAAAAAAAGATACAAATCTTGAGTAATTCAAGCATGATTCCAGTTATCAAAACCTTAATGTGACCCTGTGACCACTGAATCTACCTTTCCCAAGGGTGCCGGGGTGGGGGGTTAATTTGTACCTCTTTTGTTGTAGTCTAAGAAGGCCAGGACTGTTTCTCAAAACATACCAAATCATTGTTTTCTTTCTTGCTGCCTGTATCTCTGTGTTTAAGAGGGGAATCATAATGTAACCTTTGACATTTTAAAACTCCTATTTCCAAATCTAGTTTGCTAGAAACAGTGGCTAATGCTTGCCTTCAAGTTCCAGAAAGTTAAGAGAACAAGGCTGGAAGGGCAGCCAGGATAATTTATTAGGGTCACTCTCTCCAGGGTTTTATACTGTTCCTGGGGAGTTGAGTCCATATTGCGTCTTAATTTATGGGATGTTATTTCTTCAAGAAGGGGTCCGTAGATTCTCCGAGTAATGGTGCACACACAGTTTATTCACTACAGAATATTTCTTGGGTAGACATTGTAAAACCTCCTGACTCTCACTGCATTGTATGGCCTTGAGGAAATTATCTGACCCAGTATAATTCAACTGAGGCAGGATATGAAAGTATTAATAAAAATGTTAGTGGAGGACTCAGAGTCTTTTGAAGAAATAACAGGATGAGATAATATTTTTATTATTTTTAAATCCTCTCTTATTCTGAAACCTGATGTTCGGACCAGATTATTACAACTTTAATATTCAAAGAAATCAAATAATTAGCTATGTCTATGTGATCACAAAAACTTTTCTAGAGAATAAGAAAATCTTGTGTTTAAATCAAATACCAATCAAAGCATCAAAGAAAGCTGATAAAATTGCTCAGGAGTGCAGATTTTATCTCCCCCTTAACTGTAGGTACTAGAACAAGACTGACTTCGTGGGTCAATGAGGTAAGGGGGTGAGTGTTAGCTGACACTGAGGACTCCGGCTTTTATTTACCTCAGAGTTTGTGAGGTTGAAGACATCCCAGGTAGCAAACAGCTCACTCGCAATTGTTGTAATGCATTAGAGGAAAAATTAAAGGTCTGACAGAGATGCTGCAGGTAGGGGATTCCTGGACTCTTTGCTCCATTCTCCGCAGGCTTCCTGCATGTGTTCTTTTGCTAATTTTGTCTTATATCCTTTTGTTGTAAAGAGTCTTGCATATGAGCAACAGAAAAGCAAACAGAACCCACAAATTCTCAATGCACTTTTGCCTAACTCTGGAGTTTGGGAAATGGGAATAGCTACTCTTTGACCAAATCTTCCTGGTGACTCTGACACACACATAAGCTCAGTAGATACTGACAAGGAATACTTGGAACCACTGTTGCATCCCTGACTGTGACCCAGTGACCATGGTCCCAACCATGACTGACTGATTTACAAATGGACTGCTGTGCTTTGGAATTAACCAATCCAGGACCTGTCTACCTTTTGGCTCTTGAATGAGATAATATGTAGATTAATACCATAGGAAGTAAAATATAAATACAAATGACTAATGTGGTTGGGAAAAATAATAATTGATGACATGTGAATTTTTATATGAAATTCACATTTTAGCTTCAATGTAACACATTTTTTTTGCGAATTTCAGATGGATGCTTTTGTGCTGCCAGAGCAGAGTTGAATTGTAATAGAAATGACATGGAGTTGCAAGCTTAACACGCTGGGAATCTGATTGACTCACTTCATTTTCTTAGGACAGAGTAAAGGACTCATCTTTTCAAACATTCCTGTTAGGTACACGCGCACCATTATGCACAGGGGAACAGGAAGTGCAATGTTCACTCCCCAAACCTTTATTCCCTCCTTAGAATTGTCCTGCAACTTTGACAAGTGAGTCCTGCTTCTAGAGTTCAGTCAAGGAAGGCCCTGTGTTCTCTTCAAGGCTCCCACATGCTATAACACTAGGTAAAAGGGCTCTGTGGTAGAGTTTGTGCCTTGATGTCCCTATGCTCTTGCCTACACATCCCGGGATGGGGGTCCCTCTATGCAGTGGATATGGATGCCTCTCAGCTTATGATGAGACTGCAGGTCAACAAACCCACCATATGCTGGAGATATTTGAATCCAGCGTGTACTGACTGACAACAGAAGTAACCTGAAAGGGCAGTATCCCGTAGCTCCCTTCTTCTCCTAACAGTTGACGGGGAGCTGCAGTTTTCTTTACTGTCCGGTATGAGGAGGAGGTGCCCCCAAACACGTGGGAGCCAAGGGCACAGCAGCTTTCTCAGACCCTCGCTCTTGCCCAGCTGACCTGGAGATGGGTGACCAGGGTGGCTACAGCTTCCTCTGAGTGACAAGCTCCTTCACCTAGGAACCAGCACAGAGAGGAGCACTTCTCCCAGGTGAGTGGATTTCCTGTTTCTCTGTCTGCTGCTGGCCTTGCTCTTGCTCCGTCTCCACCCTATGTGTAAGAAGGTGAAAAAAAAAAGAGAAGAAGCTAAGCAGCTACTGTTAGTTCCTACCGCCCCTTCTGTCAACAGAAAGTCTGAACTGTATGAAAGTAGAGTTGGGAATGAAATGGGGGTGGAACTATAACGGGAGGGGGAAAGAAGGCGACACAGAGAGATAACGAGGCAGGAGAGCTAAGTAACACTGAGGATGCTTGAAAAAGCTACAGGAAAATATTATTTCTTAAGCTTACTTAAAAATGCATGCATATTACATGTATTACACACTCACCATATTTCTGTCTATGTATAATAAAGTTTGTAAGGAGTCATGCCATAGACTATTTAATGCAAATCCCAGTGACAGTCATGAGAAATCACCCTTTGAGCTATTGGTCAGGGAAGTCCAAGAGACTCCTAAAACAATATAGGCCATTGCCTTTGCCCTTGATTGCCTCCTAGAACTTGAAGACAGCAATGCTTCAGACACAAGAGTTTGGGGACCCAAACTAGAACTGCCCTGGAATTTGTGTCTCTGAGGACTAGCTTTCATAGTATCAGGACGTGTTAAAAGCTGTTAAGGGAGAAAATGCAGCTGATTTTCTTACCCAGCTGAAAAGCTTATGGACCATAACAATGATCGACCTGGCACTGTATCCCTAGTGGTGTAGCACTTTTATCTGTGGGGTAACCAAGAGCTTTCTAATTTGGCTTAAGGTCCACTTAAGAGAAGGGAATTCATGTCTAGAACTATAAGCCTAGCGAATTATCAATGGCTGGAGGGGGCATAAGACCTGAGAGGAGAACCCGTTGCTGCTGTTTTCCTAAGCCAATGCCATCCCTAAACTGTATTCTGAATACCTATCCTTATACACACAAAACTTTTTTTGAAGCAGATGAAAACTATTATAGAGACCCCCCCAAAAAAACACAAGGGATGAGTAGAGCTGCGTCGTCCAGCCCTAATTGATACATCTGCAATATAATCCTTACACCCGAGGCTCGGGGAAAATTGCGGAACAGGGAGGCAGGATTGTAAGAGTCAGAGGACCCTGATGTTTGCTGCTAGACAGTGTCTTTAAAACATGACAGGCATGCTGCACCCATGAAAGCTCAACAATATGGTTGCCTAAATAAGACCTACATAATGACAATACCAGTTGGCATTCCAACGTGGAGAGGGGAGATTTCACAGAGTCCCACCCATAAATGAAGAGCTACAGAAAATCAGTGTCTGCTGAGGAAGGAAAACAATCCCAAGTAGTCAGCCCTAAACACATGTACAACGCTAAATGGACCCCTAAAATAATACGTTTAAAAGAAGAATTATGAATTTGAGAATGCATGAGAAGAATATGGGAGGCGTCGGAGGAGGGAGAGGGAGGGGTGAAAGTAACATAAATACAGTACTTATTGTAAAGATTTTATAAAAAGTATTAAATAAAAAAGACTATATGAACTACATGGAACAAAAGGAATTTGCATAGCCCACTAGACCTCTATTAATCTGGGACTTTAGAAGCTTTGGGAAAATTTTAATTGCAATCAAAGAAGGGCCATGTACTATAGTTAAGTAAGGTAGAACGACAATACTTAAAATTACAATTGAGCCCCAAGTATTCGACAGTTTATTCTCTGCCTTAAAATAAAACAGCTTTCATCTTTTCCCCTCACAACAGCCTCCTCCGCCTAGATAATGCATTTCCCTAGATTTATTTGCTCAGCCCCGAAAACTTGACACTAAGGGGATTATTTAGTTTTAGATTTGCTGTAGTCCATAGTAATAGCCAACAGGGAAAGGAATGAAGCAGCAATATTAGCAGGGCGGTGGGAGGGGAGGGAAGCTGGGCAGGGGCTATGCAGTCTGCAGCTAAGCGAAACTGCTTGCATAAACACCATTAAGAAGATTTAGACATCGCTTTCCTTATCATCAGCACTCCTGGAAGAAATAAAAAAAATAAAAAAAAGGAAAAAAAAAAAGAAAAAAGGGAAAAGGGACAGGCCTTGACTTGCTGTGTATGCGTTTCCATTAAAGGTTCAATAGGAAATAAAACCAGCTGAGAGTCCAGATGCAATGATGCTCCAGACACATCCATGCTGCCTCATCACCGTCCAAAGGAGACATTTGTTCCACATGTTACTGGAAGCAGCAGCTGGACAGAGAACAAAACAGCCTGCGTCACCCATCTGTGACTGATATGAAGCCACAGACTGCTGCCTGGGCTGGCGCTGAACTTCTATTTCTCACACCATCCCTGCACACACACAGACCACACACATACATACACACAGGCACACACACAGACACACACACACAGGCACACACATACATACACACAGGCACACACACAGACACACACGCACAGGCACACACAGAGACACACACATACATACACACAGACACGCACACAGGCACACACACAGACACACACACAGACACACACAGAGACACACACACAGACACACACACAGGCACACACACAGGCACACACACAGGCACACAAAGACACACACACACATACATACACACAGACACACACACAGGCACACACAGAGACACACACAGACACACACACAGGCACACACACCGACACACACATGCACACACACAGACACACAAAGAGACACACACATACATACACACAGACACACACAGGCACACACAGACACACACAAGGCACATACAGAGATACACACATGCACACACAGGCACACACACAGAAATGCAACATACACACACAGGCACACACAGAGACACACACAGACACATACACACATACACACAGACAGACACACAGACACACACACAGATGCACACAGACACACACAGACATGCAACATACACACACATAGACACACACAGGCACACACACAGATATACCCACATACACACACAGACACACACATACACACACAGACACAGGCACACACACACAGACACACAGGCACACACACATACACACAGACACAGGCACACACACAGGCACACACACAGACATACACACATACACACACAGGCTCTCACAGACACACACAGAGAGACACACACAGACATACACACATAGAGAGATACCCACAGGCACATACACAGAGACACAGACACACATACAGATGCACACACATATAGATGCACATACACAGTCACACACACACATACAGATGAACATGCACACACATACACTCCATAGGATGAAATGTTTCTGATATTCATGCTTTTCCCAAACACTCTTTTTCAAGGTAGTAAGGACAACAGTTGGTGAGGAGCTGGAAGAACCTGCAATGACCAGAAAGAAAGGCTTTTCCTGCATTGACTGCAGGATTGAAAAGGCTGCAGGAGAGAAAAAGTGAGAAGGGACCAAGTGGAACTGATAGGGTGAGGGACAGGCTGTGGTCAGCTTCTCAGAGGAGTGGGAAACAATGTTGGCCACTGAAATTCACTTTAAAGAAAATGATGGGCTCTTGTGCACCATCCTCTGAGTACTGTCTGTGTGATAAATTCGTGTCTGTCTAGACTCTAGAGCCGCCATGGTATTGGGTGGCTTATAGAGTATCAAAATCGGAAGCTGCTTTCACTGCACAAATCCAGGAAATGATGTGGGGATTTTGGCTGCTCTGTTTTCTAGAAGCATCCTTGATAAGGCATTTGTAACAGTCAATGCACATAAGGGACATTGGCATGAAGTATTTCTAATCATTATAAACAGAACTGTAAAAATGAACTGTTAGCAAAACACAGCAACCCAAGGCGGCAGTCTGTGTCACCAAACTGGCACGTAAACTGCCCCAGGCCCTGGAGACCCACATTCTTCCCTTCCCTCCACTTCCTTATTCTTCCTTCCTTGGAGGTCAGTTTTCCGGAAGCCAGGTATTTCAGGGCTGCTGGGAGTTGTGCCCCAAACCCCTCCCCCTGCTTTTCAGAGGTTTTGATAAAATGGATCCTGTGTCCCATGGCAAATTAAGGCAGCTTGTCATACTTCCTTCATTAAAAGATGGAACTGGCAGATGTGACCGCTGAAGAGGGTGAGAATAAGGATTCTAGGGGCCTCACGTGTGAGGCCACAGAACAACAACCCAACTGCAACGTAGTCTGTTACTATTTGTTGTACTCTTATGCTCTGTAATCGGCACGTCAGAAGCCATCTCGTTTCCTTACAGAAGCCAGAGCTGCCCACATAAGATGGTTTCATGGGTAAAGGCAGCTTGCTGACAAGCCTGGTCGCCTGACTTCAATTCTGGAGACTGTATAAGGAAACCAACTCCCAGAAACTGTCTTCTGACCTTCACACGAGTGCACATGTGCAGGGGTACCCCAAAACACACGGGAATAGGTAAATGCAATAAAATCCTGCTAAGGAGGCGGGAACTTATGTATGGAGGAGAAAAATAATCAGATGCCGTCACTTAGACAGGGAGGGACTCCTTCATCTTTCTGATCATTGTGTGCCCCATCAGTGGGCTGTTTGTTCTTGGAGTCAAGGAAATTGTTCCTAGCAGACTTTCTTTCATTATCCTCTCTTGATTTACTAAATTCTTACAAGTGCTGGAGGCCAGTGCGTGTGATGATGTCCTTAGGCCGCTCGCTAGAACAGGTGAGTGGAAGCGTCAGTTCAGGATCATTTCTTCTACCATTTCCAATGGACCCATTCGCTTGAAGATGCCGAAGAAGTCAGCTCCTGCCCCAACTCTCAGCCTTATGCACACCTCAGCTTTCCCATATCTGGCAAGGGAACCCCTGTACAGTTACTTGTCTTCCCTAGTCTTGATCATCCCTGTACCTCTGTGCCCTGGGTATTTGACTCCATCCACTGAGCCCCCTGACAACTGAGTCTCTGCAGCTTCAGCACCAGGACTTCCAGCAGGGAACAGGAATCGCCTTTTGGGTACCGCTCTCCACAACACATCCTCCATGGTTGCTGGGAACCTTTCTTTGTTTCTTGCCACCAAGCAGGACTGAGTCGGTCATCCCAGACAGACAACTACCTTTGCTACTTTTGTGTTTCTAGTAAGAAAATTCTCCACCTCACTTAGTGATACATTCCAGAATTTCATAATGCTTTGTCAGGAAGTGGTCCCATTAGCCAGCTTCTCTCTTGCTTGTGGAACACTGAGCCCTACTTTCCTGTCTCCTACTGAGATGGAGAATAATTAACGATGCACTATCCCTTGTGTACTGATCCCTCATCTCCGTGAAGGTTATTTACTGATCTTATAAAAACTGTCCTTCTATGGCCCTAGTCCCGAGATGCTAGTATAATGCAGTAAGAGAGAAGTAAGGATTGACAAAGCCCTCAACTCCATTTCATTTCTGCCGTGATTTTAGCCGAATGTCAAACAAAAAGATGGGCAACTCATGAGGGCCCGGTCAATACTGCTCAGAGACATCCCTCCTGTGCAGAGCTGATTCTGGGCAGTTGTAGCTCATGCTGACATCTAACCAAGCCTGCCCAGCCCTTGTCTC
This sequence comes from Arvicola amphibius, assembly GCF_903992535.2. Lineage (NCBI taxonomy): Eukaryota > Metazoa > Chordata > Mammalia > Rodentia > Cricetidae > Arvicola > Arvicola amphibius. Next base: position 166,357,240 of record NC_052049.1, on the reverse strand, counting down.
TGGGCCCCAGAGCACATCACTATGGACAGACCCTCACACCTCTAGGGTCAGCATCTGGGGTATTGCAAATTCTTAAAACAACCGCGGCCTAAACTCCAAGCGTTCTGTGAAAACGCAGCAGGCGCTGTTCCGAGTGTTTCACAGATATTATTTCTTTTGGTTCCTGACTATGACCTGTGAAGCAGGTTTGGTTAACATCCAGATTTTACAGAAAAGGAAACACAGAACAAGATGGGTTAAATAAAATGCTGCAAGTCCTGAGTATTTAACTGAGAGCTGAACCCTGAGAGTCTGACCTCAGTGTCTGTCCTCTTAGCGCCACCGTGTCATGTCACTGGGGTCTGGCATCCAGGGGTACCTGCTGTGCTTCTAAAGGTGGGTAATGTTTTTTCTTCTAGGAACTAGTTTATCGGAGGAAACCTTTAACAAGTAGCCTCCACTTTTCTTTTTAAATGGCACTCTGCCTGTCAGATAGTCGAGAGTAAGAGCTCCAGAATTCAGAGTGTAGGGAGCATCAAACCCATAAAGTCAAAGGACCTCCTACTAGGAAAGGGAGGGAGCATGAGTATGATTTAAGAAAAAGCAAAGAGGCAGGAGTGTGCCCTGAGCTCGACCACCACCGCTGCTGCCACACACACACACACACACACACACACACACACACACACACACCACATGTAATGTTCACTTGTGCATATAAAAGAATACAATGGGTTTCCAGGAGCGCAGAGAGTGCATTCATAGTATGAGTTACATGACAAGCAAATGTATTAACAAATATTAAGGCATCCCCGATAGACTCATTCGAGTCCTAGAAAAGTCCAAAGGTATGACCATTGAGTGAAACCACTCCCATTTTACCTTATAAAGACAGTGTCAGAATTAACATAATAGGCTGGGTGTGTGGCTCTGCAGTCAGGCATTCTCCTAGCATGGGCAAGGCTCTGCTTAAGATGATATGAAGTTGGTAGAGAGAGCACAGCAGAGCTTTCTTCCCTTGCCACCTGCTCTAGACCCATGGCCTTCTCCCCACCTGCTTATGCCAGCTGTTTCCTAGGTGCTAAAGTTCTGCCTTGTTCATAGCTTCTGTCCCTTCATGTCACTCAGGTGTCAGCCCCAGTCTCTCTTTCTTAGATAAACCTTCCTTGAACTCGTAAGTGGAAATAGATCCTGTGTGTATGCACACAAAACAATTTTTTAGTGTAGCCCCGATTGCTTTATTTCTATCTCCTTCACTGAGTTTATACCCATTGACTCTTTAATTCATTTCTGCATATACAGTACCTCTATTAGTACCCCATGGTTTTTTTGAGAATTTTTTTTAAAAAGTCTTTTTGGGAATATAACCTACAAGCTTAAAAAGATCACCCACTATAAGTGGACAGTGCAGCAAGAATTCTGACAACTGTGGACAATTATGCACTCATTGTCACATGATACAGATATGGACAATCAGTCATGCGGCCACTGCCACAGTCGTCACGCAAATATACATGGCCTCACCGCCATTGCCACGGCCACAAAGCAGATGTAGATGCTTGTGCAGCTGTTTCCTCAGACATAATAGGCAACGTTTCCATCATCTTTCGCTTCCCCTGTTCCGTTCCACTAACAAACCTCCTCCTCATTCTGGCCCTGTAAGTTACAGCTCTGATTTCTATGTATTGGCGTGCACGACTAATTTTTGATTTTGAAATGCCATCTGACTTAGCATAGACAATAAAGCACATGTACTTATTTGCACTATTTATTTTCAACATTATTTGTATACTTACAAAGCTATTATCACAAGGAAGGCAGTGGCCATCCCACCACCCTGGAATCTTCCTTATTCCCTTCTGTAATCTCTCCTTCCATTTCTCCCTATCACTTGGTCAACTGATGACCTGATTTCTGTAAGTGCAGTTTTCATATTGCACACATAGAATTTCATACAAATGGGCTCAGAAGTCTGCAGTGAAACTTTCCATTCTCTCTTAGTCTGAGTATTATTTTTATCTATTATCGTTCACTCGTCATAATTATTCTGAGATTTTTTCCTATGTTTTAGGTATCCATTTTTCATTGCTGAATAGTATTCGTTGTATGCTTATACCATAATTTGCCTATTCATTGATGAGCAACTAGTTTGTTTTAGCTGTTGGAGATAAAGCCAAGAAAATTCACTTGAATAGACATGTGTTTTCATTCTGTATGAAAACCAGGTAGAACAGAGCATACATTGCGTGGTTGCATTCTACAGTTCTAGAGGACTCGGAGAGCCAATCGATAGCTGCTCTGTATAGAGTGCAGAAGGTTGGAATGAACTGATTATAAAAAAGGTATGGGTTGTAGTCATAGCATCTCAGGCATATACTGTATCAAAACGCAGATATTTGTAACTTTTTTAATCATGCATAATTTAAGGAATGGCAACTTAGTGAAACATTTACAAAAGCTAGTCACTCAAACTAACCAACAAACTGGTGCACCTATACGCTTGCTGATGTTCTTAGCACAGAGCAGTGGCTGGCATGTAGTAGATCTTCAGTAAGAATGCACTGAATGCCAATGAAACAGAAAAATCAGGAAACATGAACACATGAACAGTATGTTTTAGTGCTATTTTGAGAATTAAATAAAAAAGAAGCTGTGATGGGAAACAAACTGAGTATATGTCATTTGCCTGTGTCGTGTCCTACACAGTATAAATAATAGCAATAATAATGGTTAAGCTGCATTAAACACCATTGGACACTATTTTAAGGAATATATATATGAACATAATTATAATAATCTTGTGAAATGGACAGGATTATCAGGCATGTTTTACAGAAATCAGTAACACAGAGAATTTAATATATTTCTCCAAGGTACAGAGCAGAAGAATTTGAGCCCAGGCATTCTGGTTTCAAAGCCTGTGCCTAGGACTGTCTTGTTATACTGGCTAATGAAATCCTAAGGCTGTGGTGCCTGCCTTTGATCCTAGCACTTGAGAAACAGAGGCAGGCAGATCTCTGTGGGTTCGATGCTAGCCTGGTCTGCATAGTCAGTTTCAGGACAGTCAGAGCTACATAGTAAGACCCTGTCTCTAAAACAAAGCAAATGAAAACAAAAAAATTATAAAGCTGAAAAAAGTTTCCTCCTACCTAAAGTCTTCTCTGGCTATTCTACCAGAAAAAAAAAATACAAACTAAGGAAGCCAGTGGTCTCAACAATGAGTTTTAAAATACCATGGAACTGTAATTGTTTCTCAGTCACTGAGAGCCTGGCTGGAAGAACTGTTCTGTGTATGCCACAGTGGTCATTGTGAGCCTGTCCAGAGTGACTGGAAAAGATCCAGCGGTACTCAGCCTTGTTCTTTTGCCTCTAAACAAGTCCAACAGCCGAGATGTCACAGTGTATGACAGAGACACCTCAGAAAACTGCAGAAAATATTCCCAGAATTGCCGAGAGTCCCGAGGACCCATGTTCTTCAGGAGACTCTCCAGGTCTGCATACAGCTGCATACAGGAGCTGTTTTGCTCTTTAAGCAAAGCACTCTCAGTTACTGAAGTGCAGCCCTCATCTTCTCTTCTTTTAGTAGTCTTCCTGCCACCCAAGTGTCTGGGCGACAAAGCTCTCCTTCAGTGCGGCTGCAGTGGCGTTCACCCAAGGTTAGGATTAATTTTTTGCTCCTGAAATGGCCTCAAGTGAAAAGACATGTAGACAGCTTTATTGTTCTGCTTTTCACCCCTTCACGTAGTCCACCAGAGCCTCCACATGGACTTAGCCTAGATTTTAGGGGGAAGCTGGCGTTTGAATTAGGGGCTTTGTGCAGAACATGAAATGGGAGTTATGGGCCTCATATTTAAGTTTAGTGCGTATTTGAAGCATAAGAAGCCACATGCAGCGAAGTTACATGAGAATCAGAAGTAAAACTGGGAGGAAAACAGATTTTGAATCTGGGACTGACTTTACTTGACTGCAGGGGTTCGTGGGTTTGCTCTGGACTGGAAAGTCTATCCCAGAGGGTGACCATGTATATGATAGACAAACTATTTCTTGATGAGTTGACCTTCTGGATGCTCAAGACTCCACTCACATTCCCTTGGGACTCATTTTCAAGAATTCTAAAATTATAATTTAGCTACTTTCTTTTCTTTTATCTTCTTTCTTCCTTCCTTCCTTCCTTCCTTCCTTCCTTCCTTCCTTCCTTCCTTTCTTCTTTTTGAGACAGTGTTTCTCTGTGTAGCTCTGGCTGGCCTGGAATTTGGCTGCTTTTTAAACTTTTAAATTTGTGTTTTCTGGAACTGACGCAGCAGGAGGGAGATGGCTGCCTGGGATGTGGCTCTTAAGCCTGCCAGGGAGCAGTAAGATGCCAAGAAGAGCCTTGCAGGTTCCCCGGAGCTCTGCTGGCCAAGCGACTGCTCTGATTCAGTTGTAAAAGCAGGGCTTACCTGAGAAGGTACAAGACACGAAGACGTGGGTGCGTGTTCTCTGCCGTTGACCTGCAGGTGCAGACAATAATGCTCCGTAACCGTGAGTCTGGGAGCGGAGGGAGAGCAGAACCGTGGAAACACGTGCAGCCTCCTGAGGTCCTTAAATCCCGCAGTGATGGAGTAGTGCAACTTCAGAGTACACACCGCCTCTGTTCTGCTTTGTTTTCTATCGCTGTGATAAAACGCCATGACCGAAAGCAACTTGGGGAGGAAACGGTTTATTTATTTACGGTTTATAGTCCGTCATGAGGGAAGGCGGGACATGAGATGGAGACAGGAACCTGGAGACGGGCACTGAAGCACAGGCCACGGAGAAACAATGCTGGTTGGGTTGCTTCTCGTGGTTTGATCAGCCTGCTTTCTTATGTCACTCAGGACCACCATCACAGGGGTGGCACCACCCCCAGTGGGCTGGACCTTCCTACATCAATAATTAATCAAGAAATGCCTTCACAGATTTGCCTGCAGGCCAAGCTGCTGGAGACATTTTCTTAGCTGAGGTTCCCTCTTCTTCCCAGATGACCTTAGCTTGTGTCAAGTTGATTTAAAAAAAAAAAAAAAAAAAAAAAAGCCACCAGCACCTACAGTAAGCTAGATCTGGAGATACACTCAGTCTATGGCTCAGGATCTACCATAGGGGACTCTGTGTGAGAGCTATCAGGGATGTTCTTGCTGGGACTATGATAGGATTGTATTTCCTTGCCCACTTGAAGTTAAAAGATTTGCTTCCCTGAGAGAGATGTGAACATTGTAAGAATCCTGCTGTACCTTGCTGTCTCTAATTTTGTACCTGGCTTGGTGGGCAGCAGTATTTACAATGTATCTGCTACATTTAACTAGTTCCACAAAGCTGCAACACACATACAAAGTAAGTGGGAAAGAATCTGCTATTTTATGTTACTAAGATTTGTAGAAATATATATATACTTAACATATATTGACTGACATATTAAGAGAGACGAGAGACAAATGATTGATATATCCAAATATAAAATACATTGGACTTAAAGTGGGTATAGTGACTTTGTTTCTTGGTACTAAGACTATGTTTCTATCTCCATGTCATTTATGTAACCAGCTGAAAATGAAATTCAGAATTTCTGGAACGCGTACAAACCTTTCAAATAATATGAAAGTTGTTAAAAGAAACAGACTGAGGCAAAGCCATGGAAAATTGCTGCCAAAGCTCTTAGTGGACATCAGTGAGGGAAAATGCATGCGGGCCAGTGAAGATGTCAGGCAGTTTCCCTTCTGAGAGGCGACTCACTCTGCTCTTGAGAACTGACTCCCTTGTTTGAGAAGCTGAGGTGTGCAGGAAGTCTGAGGTGCGAGGCGATGCAGTCTTGACCTGGGAAAGACAAGAAACACAGACCACATTTGCAGGAAGTCTGCTGAAAGACTGGTAGATGGGCCTGTACTTGGTCTCTTGAAGACAAGTTTTAAATCAGCAGGTCTCTGTCATCCCCAGTCCAGCATCCCTAGGGAATTTATCAAAAATTCATATGTGTGATGGGCTTCCCCCAGCAGAAAAACAAAGAGTAAATCCTAAAAGAGAAAAGAGAGAGACAGAGACAGAGAAAAATCTTTGTAAGAAAAAGTAGGTAATGGAAACAGATTTATGAGTAAACTGTATGTTGGGGTAGTAATAAAAATGGTAACAAATTTATAAGATATTATATAATGGAAGAAGAAATGGAAGCTTTCAGAAAAGCTATGGGAATTCTAAAAATATCCAAATAGAACACTGACAGTCAAAAAATATGCCTGAAACAAAGTCTGTTTTAAATGATATTGACAACAGGTCAGACATGAAAGAAATCATATCAAAGGGGAGAGCGGTATAGTATGTGATACTATGTGCAGGTCATGTTGGAGCAGATGAGGCAATTCTGTGAGGAGGAAGGACAGTAGCTACTCCAAGCAGGACTGGAGGTTTGGCAAGACAGGGAGGAAGGACAGTAGCTCCAAGCAGGACTAGAGTTTGCAGAGATGGGAGTACATTCATGTTTTGGAATGACGGTAACACTGTTTCTAGAGAAGCTTGGTCATTACGTGAATGCAGTCAAAACAAGCCAGGCATGCTGGCATTTAAGCATAATTGTAGCACTAAGTGACTGTGAGTCTGAGACCTGCCTGCTCTACTTAGCCAAACAAAGCCAACCAAACAAATAAAACATCGCATTATTTTCTTAAGCTCCATACATTTCATCCCATCTAGATTTTATATAATTTCAAAAATGCTGATAATTCTTAGGAGAAAAAAAGATGAACAAGATGATACAAGGTAAATATGCAAAGTAAAACAATAGGGTTTGGGGTTCTGGGTAAGACGGCATCAGGCAGCCCGCCCTTCCTTCCCAGTGTCTGCAACTGTATAAAAACTCAGACAGGCTTTACAAATGTTTACAAAGCCCTAGGATTTTAAGAAGGAAATAGTGCAAGGTAGATTGGAGAAGAATGATGGAATTCTAAGCACCTTCAAAGGAGCGCTGGGTTTACTGTGTGTGTGTGCGTGTGTGTGTGTGTGTGTTCTCATCTGCTTTAGCTCCCTCTTATTTTAATATAGGCAGAAACCCAAAAGTGAGCACTGGGGGATACAGACAAAAAGCTTCAGAAAAATCCTTCTAAATCTCACTTGAGAAAAGAAAAGCCCTTCCCTAGTGTTCAGAGACACTGCACAAATCCCTTATTTTCCTGCTTCCATTTAACTGCATGCCAGCCCCAAGGTAATCCTGGGACAGTAACAACCATGATAGCTATGGGAGCTTGCAAGAGTCAAAACTGGAAGACTTCTTTCCACCTAAGAAAGCTACTATTCCAAGAAGAGATTCAAGCATGGTTACTTGTCTTTTTTCCCGCTTCTGTCTTTCAGTGGCTAGCCAACATGTTTCAGTGGGCATTTTCTGGTCAGAAGACTTAAGAAAGGAACCCTAGGGAAACAGAAAGTACTGGGGAGAGCCTGGAGAGAGAGGAACTTGGGAAGGTGAAGCCACAGATCTCTGATGAACTGTGTTCACCTCTAAACTGAACATGGAAGGATCTGGTCCTAGTTTGTATCCCATAGGCTCAAGGAACCGCCGAACAACATGAGTCTGGTCAGATGAAAGACCAACAGCTATTGAGTTAAGGTGAGGGTATTGTAGATACCACGTGACAACCATTGACATCTGAACTGATGCTAGAACCAGAGCCTAGCAACAGCAGTGTGATAGCTCTAACCTAAAGCTGTCTAAATTAATAGACTACATGGCAATTGGCAATTTGAATAAGAATTTCTCCTATAGGCTCAGGTATTTGAACACTTGTTCCTCTTGTGGTGGCTCTGTCTGGGGAGCTTGTGGAAAGGAGCTTGTGGAGTCTTTGGGAGGAAAAGCATTGTTGGAGGAATTACTTCACTGGGGTGGGGGGTGGGCTTTAAGTGTTTATTGGCTCTCTCCACTTCCTCTTTGCTCTCTTTCTGATTGGTTGTTCTTGCTATTGAAGAAACAAACTACCTAATGCTGCTACCACATCTGCAGCTTGCAGGTTTGGGATAACCCTTCTGTATGCTGTCAATATGTTTTGTTCCCATAGGTTAATAAAGAAGCTGCTTTGGCATACAGCAAGGCAGTAGGAAAGTCAAACTGAAAATAAAGAAAGAAGAAGGGCGGAGTTGGGGAGATGCTAGCCAGCTGCCCAGCCAGGACATAGAGAAAAAAGGTAAAAGCCACAAGCCTCATGGTAAAATATAGATTAATAGAAACGAGTTCATTTAAAAGTAAGAGATAGTTAATAATAAGCCTGAGCAACAGGCCAAACAGTTTGTAATTAATATTAAACTTCTGTGAGATTATTTGGAACCATGCAGTCGGGAAGTAAAGCTCCGCCTCTGTTTACAGCTTGCTGTCTGGTTCCCCTGCCATTATGGCCTCTTATCCTCTGGAGCCTTTAAGTTCTTTAAGAGAAGAGTTCTTTAAGTTGAAGGGCTTCTTTAAGTTGTTCTTTTATCAGAGCAACAGAAAAGTAACTAATACAGACTGTGAAATAGAAGTCTCCACATTGTTGCAGGTCCTAACAACACAGAGAGCGTCTGGGCATAATACCCAGAACGTGCAGGGTACAATGAGAATCCCACAGCCTCTGAAGAACACAAACACAGCATGCATGGGGCAGGCAATCGATGAACATCAGTTGTGAGCTGGCACAGATTTTAAAATCGTCTGACGAGGGTTCTGAAAGTTGCTCAAACCAACAATTATGAACATTCTGGAATCAAATACAAAAAAAAAAAGACGGGGACTCACAGCAGAGAAATACAGTGTAAAAGAGAGATAACTAGAAGTTTTTGAAATAAAGAAAATTAGTTTTTTTGTGCCAAATAATGAGCCTACAATTCACTGTAATTGAAGCTATGTATACTATCATGTGGAAAAACATCACTGCAAAAGACACTCCAGAGACAGATCCTGGCACACACGTGGAATTAATTTACAAAATGTGGCCTCGTGCGTTAGTTTAAAAGTGATAGTACTGTCAACAAATGATGTTATGGAAACTGGTTCGCCATTTGGAACAGAGTAAACCTCAATTATACCTTATTTATTACATTAGATAGATTACTTGGATCATATTTTTAGACATAAACTGTGAAAAATCATAAAAGTAATAATAAACAACCAGAAGAAGTCTGTGATAGTACAAGCTTCCATGTAATTATAAAACCGTGCGTTGAAATAAAAGCAAGATACTTTGCTTTATCTGTTATATCAGTCTTTTTAAATGTACCGAGTAGTTGAAAAACAAACATTTTCACAACTGTCAAGTGAGGTAGAAAATCAATACAAATTCATCAGAGGGAAGTTTGGCAGGCTCAGCTCAGCAATTTTATGTATGAAAGTTTAACTTCCAGAGGTACGTGCTTATTATGTAAATAAGTGAAATAATTATGTAAGAGGCAAAAAAATTGAAGAGGGCATAAATCTATTGGTATATCTCTGATCAGTAAAGGACAGCGAGTCTCTATAGGAGACACTGCAGCCACCAAACAAGAATGCAGTAATCAGTCCTTGGTGGCAGATGTCCGCTTGAGTTTTGTTGTTAGGAAAGAAAAGAAAAAAAAGATGAGTAGAATAAGCTGTGTGTGTGACCCAAGTGTGGAGTGTAGACAGTTCGACAATTATATATCACATTTGCCTTTTACTTTACATGGTATATGTTCAGTATATAGTATACACACATATCCAGTGGGATTAAAAAGCTGTTAACTTTCCTGTAGTACAAATAATAAAAACCCAGAGAAAGATATTGGGGTTCAACCTGAAGACCAGAAAAACAAAGCAGCTAAGCCACTAGAGAGTTCTTACCTCTAAGAAAGCCTCATACTGAAAGAGTTTCTGTCTCACAGGACAGTGGTGGCGCACGCCTTTAATCCCAATACTCAGGAGGCAGAGGCAGGCGGATCTCTGTGAGTTCGAGGCCAGCCTGGTCTACAAAGCTACAGAGAGAAACCCTCTGTCTCAAATAAACCAAAAAAAAAAAAAAAGAGTTCCTGTCTCATCCCGCCTTATATCCACCTTATATTCCTCTCTAGTGCTGGGATTAGAGGTTAAAGCATTAAAGGCATGAGCTGGGATTAAAGGCATGGATCTGTTTCTGAATTGATCTTGTGTAACCTAGAGTAGCCTTGAACTCACAGAGATCTATCTGTCTCTGTCTCCCAAATCCTGGGTTCAAAGCTGTGTGACACCACTGCCTGGCCTCTAGTGGCTTAGTTATAGGCTTGGAGTTTTTTTTAAGTTTTTTTCTTAAATTTATTTATGTGTGTCTTCTTGTGTGCACGTGCCCACAGAGGCCAGAAGGTGTCAGATCCCAGGAGCTGGAGTTATTGGTGGTTGTGAGCCACCAGATGTGGGTGCTGACTATAAACTCAGGCCCTCTGCAAGAATATTCCATACTCTTAACACTGAGCCATCTTTTCACCTCCGTGCTTTCCTTTTAAATGTTTATTTAAAAATTTATATAATTAGAGAAACAATTTTTCCATTAAGTCATTGTAAAAAGCAAGCAAGCATAAATAGCCTCATGCGCCTCCTTCAAGACCACGCATCTGTGTTAGCCTTCTAAGGTACCTTTGAAATCTTCATTTCTCTGGAGGATGTGCTTTATTGCGACTCTCAACTTTTTCAACTCCAGACGTGACTTGTCATTTTTCTTCTCTGAAAATGGAAGGTTCACTACTCGTTACACCGTTCCCTGTCCTCTGTTCTCAAACCTTTACACACTGCTTTACTCGGTTAGATCTCAAGCGATGGCATTATAGGATTGCCTAATTTCCTTGACTGATAAACCAAGAATTTATTTCATAGTATATATAAAGAGTCATTTTCCCTGCATTTTTGCCTTTATGAGTTCTTGTTTTCTTATTTCCTTAGCTGTCTGTTAGGTCTAATTGCACTAATTTGGGGTCCCAACCAGTGGTCTAAAACTTGTCTTGATACCGTCAGGCATCCCAGACACTGGTTTCATCCTCTTCTATAAAAACCACTAAGACCTCCAACCTCTTCCAGTCTAGACTGCTGTCCCCACTCCTTCACTGCCCTGCCAGGACCTCCTGTGTCTGTCATCCAGGGGCCTCCTTCTGTCACAAAGCTGTTTGAATCCCTCATTCTCTATTCCTCATTTTGGTGGGGCATAGGCTCTGTTATCTTTTTGAGAAATAATAGTGCCAAAAATGTTTGTGCCCCCAACTTTCCTTCATTTGAGGATTTTGACTTTATAGATCTCCATTCTTTGATAGCCTCTGCAGTTCTGAAATGTTTCTACCAATCAGAGAGATGACAAACAGGTAGATAAATAGATGATGATGATGATGAAGATAGATAGATAGATAGATAGATAGATAGATAGATAGACAGATAGACAGATAGAAAGGTAGATAGATACAGATAGACAGACAAAGAGATGGTAGATAGTAGATGCTCCAGTATTTCTTAATGGTAGTGAGAGTTCAACATTAATGAATTTATTGTTGGCCTAATTTCCACCAATAAAAAACTCATTCTCAAACTGCTTAAGTGTTTTTTCAAGCTATTCTAGCAATTATGTGCTTTCTTTCCCTTCTATATGTGCATGTGTGTATGTCACTAGTGTGTAAAGGCCAGAGGACAGCATCAAGTGAGGGTCCTTCCCTTCCACCTTATTTGAAGCAAGTGTCTTGCTTTCCTCTGTCTACTCCAGGCTTTAGCCTGGAAGCTTCCAAAGATCTGCCTCTCTCACCTCCTCTTGCTCTAGGAGTATGCGGGCATCAGAGGTGCGAGCTATCTCTGGGTCTATGT